>NW_023046311.1:0-60273 GCF_011762505.2 Arvicanthis niloticus
TTGTCGATATTGGGAAGGACCCTCCTTGTGGTGAACAGTGGAAAGAACATCCCTGTTGTGGACAGTGGGTAGGAATCCTGTGTGGACAGGAGGAAGGACATCCCTGTGGTGACAGTGATGAGGACTTTCCTGTGTTGGACATTTGGGATGACATCCCGTGGTGAATAGAGGGAAAGACGTTTCTTTGGTGGATAGTGAGGCGGATGTCTCTGTTGTAGAGTGTGCAGAGGATAACTCTGGGTGGAGGGGTTGCTGACCTCCCTGGTGTGCAAAGGAGATATCCCTGTCATGCACAGTGGGGAGGATATCCCTGTTGTGCACAGGAAAATGTCCCTGTGTGCAAGTGGGTAAGAGTCTCAGTGGTGAACGGTGTAAAGGATGTCACTGTGGTGACAATTTGGATGATGTTCCTGTGTTGACAGTGGTTAGGATGTCCTTTTGGTGGACAACAATGAGGAATTCTCTATGGTGGATGTATGAAGGACGCCCTTGTTGTGGTCAGTTGGGAGGATCTCCCTGTGATGGACAATGGGGAGGATGTCTCTGTGGTGGACAGTTGAAAGATGTACCTTTGGTGGACCGTAGGAAGAATGTCACTTTGGTAGACGGGAAGGACATCCTGTGTTAGTCAGTGGGTAGGAATGTCCCTGTGGAGGCAGTGGGTAGAAACATCTCTGTCGTGTACAGTGGGAAGGACATCACTGTTGTGGACAGTGGGAGTATATTCTGTGTGGACAGTTGATTTGATGTCCCTGTGGTGGACAGTGGAGAGGACTACCTGTTGTGCAGATTTGAGACGACCTCCCTGTGTAGACATGGTATGACGCCCTGTTGTGGACAGGGCTAGTACATTCCTGTGGTGGACACTGGGGAGGATGTCCCTGAGGTGGACAGTGGAAAGGACATCACTTTGATGGACAGTAGAGAGGACCTCCCTGTGGTGGACAGTGGGAAGGAGGTCTCTGTGGGGACAGTGGGAAGGGTATTTATGTTGTGTACTTTCAGAAGCCAGGAACCTCGCCTCTTACCCTTACCCTTATCTCTCCTCACCTGCACATGTTCCCCTGCAGCTTCATCTCCCTGGAAACCACAAGGTCCTGCTTGATAGTTATGTCCCCTGCGCTTCATCTCCCTAGCAACTACAAGGTTCGGCTTGACAATTACAGATAGACTTATAGACTTAAGCACGATTGAGTGAGACAGGATCGTAGCCTGTGACTGCTTTCCTGGGTAAGCTTCATTTTCATTCCGTCATAAGAATGGGCCATTCACTGTCGAAGGAGGCATCCTTCATAAAGGACCTCAAACAAAGTCTCAGAGAGAGGAATTAGGTTAAGAAAAAAGAGCTTATAAGTTTCTTTGTGTGTTTAGTGCAGAACAGTGTCCTTGGTTCATGACTGATGGTCCTATCATACACCCTAAGAAGTGGCAAAAGTTGGGTCGTGAACAAAATAAATTAAATGTGAGGTGATGGTGCAGTTAATCCAACAATTTTCTCATTTTGGGGTATTATTAGGGACATTATGAGGATGCTGACAGAAACTCAGGTAACGCCAGCTCTTGTCGGTCGCAGAATATGCTTATCACAATCGCGTCCTGGCTCCGCCGGTTTCTCCTGCCCGAATCTCAGGCCTCTGTTCCTTTTTGCACTTATTGATATGACCTCATGAGTCTCCAGCTTCCCTCCTCGTCTGATTCTCCTCATATTTATCCTATTTGTCAGCTTTGGATTCCTCAACCCCGGCCTTGCCTGTGCGCCCTTGTAATAGTTCTCTTTCCACTGCTCCTTTGCCCACACAGTATGTGCCTTTAGCCACTGGCAACCCTTACATCTCTCATTCTCAAACTTCCTACTGTAATCCTGTTCTTTGGAAGCCCGCCTCTACGCTCGCCTTCCCCAGCCTCTTGGAGTTCCCTGCCACCCGCAACCTCCATCTCCCGCCGCTGTCGCACACAGCACTTGCCCCCTTTCCCACCTGACTTGCTTTGTCTCTGCCCTCACCCCTCCAGCCGCAGCCAGTGCTTCTGAATCAGAGCCTTTGGATTCTGGCACTACAGCCGTTCCCACACTAATGCCAGTTCCCTAGATCTCCACATCTGTGGTTTTGACTTTCCCTGCTACCCTGCCTGTTTCTCTTCTGACATGAAGACCTGCCTTTCTTCTCAGGTCCAGAATTGGAGACATCCTCCACCTTCAGGAGCAAATTTCACGGCTCTCAGCCCTTTGTTCCTCCTCCCCTGCGCAGGACTCTCAATGTTGGTTTTCCCTGTTACTTGCTCTCAGGGTATCCCTCCTCAGATACTTGCGGTCCTGATTCTAGCTCCTCACAGACCATTGCCCAAGCCATATTAACTCGGGGACAATTTCTTCCTGGCAGGTTGATTGGCAGATTGTTGCAGGTCTCAGGCACAAGTCAATCTCTCAAGCTCATGCTCCCACCCTCAATAAATGGACACTTGATAAACTCCTAGTTGAGGAAAATATGCTCTAACCAAATACAGCAAAAATTTCTCTGGGTCTCTTGGCTTAGTCTTCCTCAGCAGCTATGAGTGCCTGGAGAGCCATTCCCATGAAAGGCACTGTCCTTTACCCCTTGACCAAGATCATTCAGGGCATCAGAAGAATTTTCAGAATTTGTTGCCCACCTCCGGAGGCAGCTGAGAGATCCTTGGGACATGGCCAGGGAGACAATAAACTTCTTCAGCAGCTTGCTTATGAAATGCTAACTCTGCCTGTAAGGCTGCCCTTCGAGGGAAATATAAAAATAAAGATTTGGGAGATGATTCATATCTGCAAGGATGTAGATCCCTTTGCCCAGAAGGTCTCACACGCATCAATCTGGCTGTGGGAGCCCCCACTACAGCTACTACTGGTGGGCAAAACGTATCCACCTGTTTTAGATGTGGTCACCTGGGCAATTTTGCTAACAGTGCCCTCAGGTTAAACCATGGCTCAGCCCCACCTCAATGTAAGGGAGAGCATTCACTTTCCAATGACCCTTGCCCCTTGCTGCAGGCTAGGCAAATATTGGGCTAATGCTGCCGTTCCAAGACTGATATTTGGCCACCCCTCCTCACTTCAGGGAAACAGGATGCAGAGCCAGACCCAGACCCCTTAGCCAGTCTCCTTCCTGCCAGACCTCGAGAAACAGCCAGGCAGGGCCACATCAAACCTTCATCAACAGCTCCCAAACCAGCCACAGCCCTCTGTAGGGCTACCCAGGGAGTGCAGGATTGGACTTCTGTGCCTCCTCCAATACAATATTAGAACTGGAGGAGGAGTGTCAGATGATTCCTAATGGTGTCTTTGGCCTCCCCCACCCCAGACTTATTATCTTATCTTGTGCAGAGCATCTGCCACACTCAAGGCATTACCATTTTCCCTTCAATCATTGATAACGATTACTCTGGAGAAATTAAAGTATTGGCCACTAGGTCTAGAAGGGCCCCTTCCACATTCGCCAGGGACAGTGCCTTGCACAGGGCTTTCCCCTTCCAGTCGATACCTCCACACCTTCCTTGGGCCCATCCTGGGGTGCTTCCACCCCTGAGTTTCTGATGTTCTATTGGGTCTAAAGACTCTCACAAGAGTGCCCACAATTAAAACTGAAACTTAATGGCAAAAAACTTTGAGGCATACTTGACTCAGGAGCGGACTCCAGAGTTATTTTCACAGGCCTCTTGGCCCTCTCTTGGCCCTGTCAGCCTTCTTTAACTCACCTCAAGGCATTGGCAGTCCACAACACCCTCAAAGCTCCCAGTTGCTCACTTGGGAGGATCCTGAGGGTAATACTGGACATGTTATACCATTCATTGTACCTGGCCTCCCTATAACTTATGGGGTGAGATAGTGAGTCAAATGGGAGTTCTTATGTTTTGCCCCTCTGCAGTTGTTACCCACAAGATGCTGGACCAGGGGTTCATCTCTGGACAAGGCTTGGGCAGGTGCAACCAAGGGATCCCCACCCAATTGCGTGTTACACAAAGACTCACACTCAGGACTAGTTTATGATTCACAATTATTCTTAAGGCCATTGCTCCCCCTGCAACGCAAGACAGATAAGATCACCTGGAAGTCAGATTCCGTTGTCTGGGTTGACCAATGGTCCTCCCTCAAACATTTAGCAGCCATGCAGTTGGTGCAGGAACAATTAGATGCTGGCCACATGAACCCCCATCTCCCCTTGAATACACCCATTTTGTGATACAAAAGAAAGGAGGCAGATGGAGACTGCTCCAGGACTCAGAAGAAAATAATAAGACTATGGTCCCAATGGTAGCCCCCAGCCTGGCCTCCCCTCCCCTGTGGCAAAATACCTAAGAGTTACAATAAGATGGTAATTGATTTGAAAGATTGTTTTTTCTGCATCCCCTTATAACCAGAGGATTTTAAACGTTTTGCCTGTAACCTTCCTGTTGTTATTGCATTGGGGCCATCTCCATGAATTCAGTGGAGGGTCCTGACTCAAGGCAGGGCCAATAGTCCCAAAAAAAAGTTTGTGGCTCAGGCCATTGACCCTTTTCACCTTAAACCCTGAGTTATATATTGTTCATTATATGGATGACATTCTTCTGGCTAGCCCTGACGAGACCACCTTGCCCAGGGTGGGCCAGGAGTTGGTAACTGCCCTCCAAGGCCTCGGGCTGTAGATTGCCCCTGAGAAGGTTCAACTACAGCCCCCACATTTATTCTGGGTTTTGAGCTTCACCCCTCTAAGTTTCTCTCTCAAAATTTGAACTTAGAAAAGATTCCTTACAAACACTTAATGACTTTGAAATCTCTTGGAGACATAAATGGTTGTGCCCCTATCTAAAATTAACAACTGGAGAACTTCTGCCTCTATTTGATATTCTTCAAACAGATTCTGACCCCTTCTCCCCCGTGCCTTAACCCCTGAGGCCACCTCCACCCTTAAGCTCGTGGAGAAAGCCATTCAACAACAGACTGTTACCTTTATTCTCCAACCTCCCCCTTATGGCTATTGTTCTTCCCACCATGTTTGCCCCCATGGGATTGTTGTAACAGACTAAACCTTTGTATTGGCTTCATTTTCCCACCACCCCTTCTAATTGCTACCTGTTTATCCTGCCTTGGTGGCACAGATCATAAGGATGGGAAGAGAGACCTCCCTGAAGCTCTTTGGTAGAGACCCTGACCTTGTCAGCATTCCCTATGATGCCTCTCAAGTTCGGTGGCTACTTCAGACCTCAGATGATGGGCTATTAACTGTATTTCATTTCAGAAAAAGATAGATAACCACTCTCCCTCTGATAAACTTATCCAGTTCCTTGAACACCAACTGGTGGTTTTCCCTAAAGTGACTAAGAACATCCCCCCATTCCTCAAGCACCACTGATTTTTTTACAGATCGATCCTCCTCTGGGTTTGCAGCCCTTAATATAGGTGGAAGGTCTCTAAGTTTCAGACCAAATTTTCCACAGCCCACAGTTGGTAGAATTGGTTGCTGTTATTCAAATCTTTTAAGACTTTCCCAGACTGTGCCTTTAATCTTTTTACTGACAGTGCATATATGACTCAATCAGTGCCTCTGTTAGAGGACAGTTCCCTTTACAAGGCCATCTACCAATACTTCTCTCCTCTTTTTTGAGCTCCAGGAGATAATTTTAGCTAGATCCCATCCATTCTTTGTGGGTCACATACGTGCCCACTCTGGTCTTCCTGGACCTCTAAGAGAGGGAAATGACCTCGTTGATAGGCCACCTGAGGTCTCCATTTACCTTGGAGACCTTGGCCCTGCCTTCTGATCCTGTACAACAGGCACAAAAGGCCCACCAATTACATCATCTAAATGCCCAGACCCTCTGACAGATGTTTCTATACAGACAACAGGCACACAGATAGTGTGTCATGCCAGGGAGGCTCACCCTCCTACCTGAGTTACATTTGGGGGTGAACCCTCATGGCCTCACCCCAGAGAGATATGGCAAATGGATGTTACACATTTTGCCCCTTTGGTAGCTTAAATATATACATGTTTCTATTGATACCTTCAGTGTTTTCTTTGCAACCTCACTACATCTAGTGAGGCTACCAAAAATGTTATTAGTCATGTGATTTTTTGCCTTGCCTTTATGCCCATACCTAAGATACTTAAGACAGATAACGGCCTGGATATACCAGCGCCTCCTTCAAACAGTTCTGTGCCCAGCTTAATATTAAACATGTTACTGGTATACCTTATAAACCCCAAAGACAGGGCATTGTAGAAAGGGCCATATCAGACCTTAAAGAACATGCTCTAAAATTACAACATTCAAGGGCATTTTATACCCCCAAAAGAGGAATCATAAAATCTTGTTAAATCATGCACTATTCATTTTCAATTTTTTGACCCTTGATGAAAAAGTAAAGTCTGCAGCAGACAGATTGTGGCACCCTACTACAGCAGATCCTATGCCAAGTCATGTGGAAAGATTATTGACATATAAGTGAATGGTCCTGATATAGTCCTTATCTGGAGAAAAGGACACATGTGTATATATGATTGCAAGGAACAAAATGCCAGATGGCTCTCAGAAATACTGGTGAAGTTGGCTAACTCTACCCCAGGGATACCCCCTGAGAATGGGTCTTAACTGTGCTTCCTTTCAGAAAAATGCATCCAGTTACCCTGCTCCTCCTGCTCCTCCTGCTCCTCCCTGCTCCTCCTGCTCCTCCTGCTTCCTGCTCCGCCTGCTCCTCCTGCTCCTCCTGCTCACACTTCAGATTTATCCAATGTGAGTATCAAACCCCAGCATTCCCCATACCAGATTGATAATTTTATTTGTGTCATAATAAAACCAAGCAGGAGACATTGTTAATTCCAGCTCTTCACGTCCAAACCCAGCCTTCATGGCCCTCTCGGAGATGGATCTTTGTGCTCTTGCCCTGGGAGCCAGTGCAGACTGGTAAACCCCCTCCCATTATTGGCTCCAAAGTCGGCTGGTTGATGCACTAACGCAATTATGATGGCTATCTTATAGGATGTATTTCCTATGATAGGATAGTCTCCTTGGCCAATGATCCATCTGGCCTCTATGTATGCCCTGGGCCTACCCACCGCATTCGCTCTCAAAAATTATAAATGTGGCTATAGCTCTGATTATTATTGTGCATCTTGGGGCTGTGAAACCACAAGAGATGCATATTTGGAGACCCCACTCCTCCTGGGATTATATCACTTTAAGAGGAATGTTTTCTACCTACATATTTACAGGATAAACTAAGAATTAGACTGCCCAACCATTTAGATCCTGGTTTGAATTCAAATGGCGTGTCCCTCTTCTTATATCCTTTATGGATGTAGGGAGGAGTAAAGACTGGACAGGCCAAGGATATAAATGGGGCCTACGTCTAAGAGAGTGCTCGAACCTTTACACTTACCTGCTCGGACCCAAGACTCATCTTTAGAATTAAGCTCCTTAAGAGTACCCCTAATAAAAATGTTGCTAGCTGTGGGCCCTAATCCTGCCATACAGCACCTCGACCACCAGCCAACCTGTCCCAGGCCTGGAATTACTGCTCCAGCCATTTTGCCTCTCCCACCTCCCCCCAGGTTACTTCATTTCAGCCCACTATACCTGTGGGCACTCCTAGCTCTGTGGACCTTATTATTTCTCTGGCAAATGCCTCCCTTGAAGCTAATCATAATACCAGTGAATATCAATATCAAGAATATTGGATTTGTTTTTTGCCTACTCCCCATTTTTATCAGGGAATAGCTGTTTTTTATCCCTCCCTCCTTTTCTGATAATAGCAATTTGTTATTATGGGCTACTTCACCTGAGGGAGGTCTCACTATTAGTTCCATCTCGGGCATAGGCCTCTGCCTTTTGGGGCCCTCTATGCTCCCCTTACAAGATTTGGTCCCTATTTGTAATCAGACATTGATTTTAAATAATACCTTTTTATATACCATAGCATCCAATGTACCTATTTGCCTGTGCCTCTGGATTTACATTATATATTTCCAATTTTGATTTTTTAAAGACCAGAGATTATTGTGTAGTTGTTACCATTCTCCCTCGTTTTTTTTATTAACAATTCAGAGTCTTTTCTTAATGTTCTGGATCAAGGTCTTTCCCTTAGAATCAAACGAGAGCCTCTGACAGCCCTTACGTTGTCTGTCATATTAGGAATCAGCGCTATAGGCGGACGTATTCCCATTGCTTCTCTAGTCACCTCCAATAATCATTATGCCCATCTTCAGTCTCTTATTGATGAAGATTTAAATAAGTTTGGGAGAAGGGATACAAGACCTTAAGGACTCTGTGGCTTCTCTTTCTGAGGTGGTGTTACAGAACAGGAGAGGACTTGACCTTGTCTTCTTTAAGGAAGTAGGTCTCTGTGTAGCCCTCAGAGAAGAATTGTTGCTTTTACTATGATAAGACAGGACTTGTCCAAAATAGCCTGGGCAAAGTCAAAAAGAGTTTAGAGGAAAGAAAAAGAGCCAGAGAACCAGAATCATGGTATCAAAATTGGTTCTCTACTTCACCTTGGCTTACTAACCTATTGCCTAGTTTACTAGGACTGTTTGTTGGTATTTTATTGCTTCTGTCTTTTGGCCCTTGGGCTCTTAACTGTCTCACAAGTTTTGTTAAGAACCAGATTGATGCTGCCATCAAGAAGCCAGTTGAAGTTCATTACCATCAACTGAAGACTGAAGGAAATCCATAAGTGATTCTGCCAGAGACAGGCACACCTGCCAGCCACCCTGCCTTCCCCTATGGCTGACCCCTAGATTTCCACACCCTCAAGAAAGGTTTCTGGCATGCCTGGCTCTGCCCTCCTTTCTCTCACTAGAGAGACTGGCCCCTTGATACCCTGACAAAAATTGGCTTTTTCTTAAACTAATGCTTGCCTTTGATGTGGCCCTCTAATATCAGGGAGTCTTCCATCATGACAATATTACACCCCAATAAAAAATGGCTGATAACCTAGGCATTCACACAGGGATGTGTGAAAGAGAACAGAAGGGCATCTAGAGAGAATAGAAGACAGAAGAATATTCAGAGTGAGGAGAAAATTGTCAGGCATCCAGAGAGAGGAGAAGACAGAAGGGAATCCAGAGAGATGAGAAAACAGAAGGGCAGAGGGAGAGAGGAGAAGACAGAAGGGCATCCAGAGAGAGGATAGAAGAGCAGGGCAACCAGCAAAAGGAGAAGACAAACAGGGAATGCAGAGAGAGGAGAAAACAGAATTGCATCCAGAGAGAAAAGATGACAGAAGGGCATCCAGAGAGAAGAGAGGACAGAAGGGCTTCAGGAGATAGGAGAAGACAGAAGGGTATCTAGAGAGAGGAGAGGACAGAATGGCCTTCAAGAGAGAAGATAGGAAAGAAGGGGCATCCAGAGAGAGGAGAGGAAAGAAGGACATCCCGAGAGAAGAGAGGACAGAAGCGCATCCAGGGAGATGAGAGAACATTAGAGAATACAGAAAGAGGAGAGAACAGAATCCCATTCAGAGAGAGCAGAAGACTGAAGGACATCCAGAGAGAGAAGAGGACTGAATGGCATCCGGAGAGAGGAGAAGACAGAAGGGCATCCAGAGAGAGGAGAGGACAGAATGGCATCCAGTGAGAGGAGAGAAAGAAGGGCATCTAGAGAGAAGAGAAGACAGAAGGATATCCAGAGTGAGGAGAAAATTTTCGGCCATCCAGAGAGAGGAGAAGACAGAAAGGCATCCAGGGGAGAGTAGAGAATAGAATGGTATGCAGAAAGCAGAGAAGACAGAAAGAACATCCAGAGAGAGGAGACAACATAAGGCCATCCAGAGAGAATAGAGGACAGAAGGGCATGTAGAGAGAGCAGAGAACAGAAGGGTATCCAGAAAGTGGAGAAGACAGAAGGACATCTGGAGATAGGAGATGACAGAAGGGTATCCAGAGAGAAGAGAGGACATAATGGCCTCCAGAGAGAAGAGATAGAAGAAGGTCATCCAGAGAAGAGGGGGAAGAAGGGCATCCACAAAAAAGAGAAAAGAAGGTCATACAGAAAGAGGAGAAGACTGAAGAGAATCTAGACTGAGGAGACAACAGAAGAGCATCCAGAGAGCAGAGAAGACAGAAGGGCTTCCAGAGAGAGGAGAGCACAGTAGGGCATCTGGAAAGAGGAGAAGAGAGAAGGGAATCTAGATGGAGAAGAGGACTGACGGGCATCCTGAGAGAGTTGAGGACATAATGGTATCCAGAGAGAGAAGAGAACAGAAGGTCATCCAGTGCCAAAAACCCTGCTCTTGGAGCTAAAGAGCTTGTCGTTTTTGACCATCGGCTCCTCCCCTAATAAACCTCTGCTGATTGAATCCAGGTATGGTTTCTTGTGATTTTTGGGTGGTCGCGATCTGAGGCTTGAGGAAGGGTCTCCCGAGTATGGGGGTCTTCATTTGGGGGCTCGTCCTGGATATGCGACCACCTTAATCCAAGAACCACGCTGGGAGGTAAAGGGACACCACGGTTTTTTCTGTCTGGTTGTTGTGTGACGTTTTTATAAATTGCTTGGTTTTTCATGTACTGATTTCTGGTTTTTCATGTGCGGGTTTGCCTAAATCGTCTGATTTCTCGTGTGCTAGGGTTGCCTAAATCGTGTGCTGTTTTGTCTAGGTTTGTTTAAGTTATTTGGTTTCTAAGTTGTTTGTGCCCGTCTGTCTGAATTATTTGGTTTCTGAAAAGTGCACTTCGGTTTGGACTGGCAGCTGTTTCTGTCTCGTGAGGGGCAGTAAACCATTTTTGTTTCGAGAGTAGACAAATGAGTGATTAGCAGACGTGCTGGAGAGTCACTAGCTGCTGTACCCCCAGAGACGTTTGGGGGTTCATCTACATGCCGGGGAGGATGTGGAATCCCTCCAGGCTGGCACAGGTTTGCATCTAGGTGCCGGAGAGGACGTGGAATCCCTCTTGGCTGGCACTGGCGATTGAGACGGGTTTTTTGTTAGTCCTTTTGTGTGTTAACAATGAAACTAGAGAGAAATGGTCAGAAATGGCCACCGTGGTAGTTGTACTCTCATGGCAGTGTGTCTATTTTTGGGTGTTCATTGCTGGCGTGTTTGAAATCTGTTAGACTTGGTCCAGCATAGGCTGGCCAAGTTGTCTGAATCTGTTAAATCTGAATCTGTGAAGACTGACCACGTTGTCTGGTTATTGGAGTCTTACTTGGAAGGCGAGAGGCCTACCAGAAGGTCAGGGGATCTGACCGTTGGATTTCAGGGGGAAGGCGAGAGGCCTTCCAGAAGGTCAGGGGATCTGACTGTCGGGTTTCAAGAGCCTGAGCGCTCCTACTTGGGGAGAAGACGCGGAATCCTTCTCCATCTGGGGTCGTAACCAAATGTGGTTAGTGTTATTCGTGCCACCCGTGGCAGAGGTGAGCTATCTGTGTTTTATGTACCACCTGTGAGAGAGGTGAGCTATTTGTGTTTTTTTTATATGTGTGTGTCTTTTCTTGGCAAATCATCTGTGTGTTAGCTGTTAATCTACTGTGTTAAACATCTTGAGTTAAAAATAGGTAACATGATTGCCGGCAGAGAGAGAAATGAAGCTGCCGGTACAAGAATACAGCTGCAGAAAGGTGGGCAGGTTTTTTAATAAGGGGCAGCTACCTCGGTTCGTGCTCGCGGTTCGTGTTCCTACAGCCCGCCTACCACATGTAGGGTATGCTTCAGGTAACAGCACATGGAGGGTGCCCTCACCCAGCCCGCACTTTGGCAGGCAACAACTCGTGGTTCCCCAGCACAGCAACAGCGTGCAACAGCTACCTAGTTTGGTATTCCTGGCTGTACTGGGTACCTTGAGGTCACTAGTGCAACAAATGGCGGTTTTCCACGTGCCGCCTATGAAGATAGATGAGAACCCAGGTAATAAAAGAAAAAGAAAAAAACCTGGCAGTGGAGCCAGGACAGCTAGACAAATAGCCGCAGCAAGATTGTTCACCTGAGAGTTAATTATTTAAAAAAAAAAAAAAGAGGCAAGAACTGGTTAAAACTGCTTACTTAATTTAGTTTAAAACTTACCTGTGAGGCAGTCTTGATTTACACAAGAAAAACTGATAATTCGCCCTGCTCTGTGGCTAGGAGAAGGGCACCAACAGAAAGCAAAAAAAAAGGGGGGGCCAGCAGTTTTTTAGCTTCTGTAATAAGGAAGTTGATAATGATTTTTCCCAGTTTAATAAGTAAAGGAGTGCTTTTTTCTAAAATTACAGCTTAAAAGTTATAGGCTGCTCTGAGTCAGAAATATATATATATATATATATATGCTTCAGTTTTGATAGATTTTCTAGCCATTACTGTTTGAGACAATTTCATTATTTATATGAGATTTTCATTAAGATTTGGTTCAAAGATGAGAGTTCTGACAAGATAAAATTGAAGAAGTGGTGAAGACTTGTGCTCTTATGTTAGACATAAAAATGTTTACTTTATTGTTCTTGTTATAATCAGAAATAACTCTTTAAAAGGTTTTTATAGAACTATGACCAAAGTTTCTATTTTGTTAAAAGTTAAATTCAAATAAGTGTCAAATGTAACTCAAGTTGCCTTTTAAAAATTGTTAATACTGTGTAAACCTTTAACATCGTAATAGTCCTTACTGTGAAATGCTATAGATAAGGCTATTTGTTCTGATTTGATTTTTTTCTTAGAGCTTCAGAGGTGAGCTCACATTACACCTGTGGACAAGGTACTGTTTACAGACTGAATTAGGTTGTGGTCTCTAGTGTGATGTGAACAGCAGTCATGCAGCCTCACAAATGCATCAGTCTACACAGAGTTCAAAGCAATAAATAAGGTAAAAGCCTTTTCTCCACAAGACCCTTGTAGGTTCTGGTCTTCAGGAGGGAAGCCTCAGACATGGGGACCCCATCAATTGATCAGGATGGGGTCAGCAGTGGGTCAATTCGGACCAGATGTGACTGAGACCTTCATGTGACAGAAGGTAAGGGACACCCAAAGGCCCACGCCAGATCCCACTGATAGATCTTGAGAGAGAGGGTTACATGATACCCCACTAATTTTGATCAGGACACATGAGGTTAAGCAGAGATCAGATAAGTTACCCACAGCCTTTCTAGACTAGCTCATAGAGACATTCTGTCAGTGTAGACAAGGCTTCAGAGGCTAGAGAGATTACAAAATGAGTCATTGAAAGATTTAGGAAGTATACTATACTATATCAGGGAAAAAGGGAAAGAGTAAAAGAAAAGAAAGATAAGATAGATGGGATCATAGACAGGGTTAAAATTATTGGTGGTAATAACAAGTGAGAGAAGGTTAAGGAGTAGAGAGAAGTCTAAAAGAAAAGAATAGAGAAGAGATTAGAAGATAAAAGGTTTACTGTAAGTTGCTGTGAAAGTCTAGTGGAAAAGATAGAAAGTCTAGAGAGAGGAAGAAAGAGAAAGGTGACAGGAAAGAATTTACAGAAAGCAGAAAAAAGGGACTCCAATCAAAGAAAGATAAAACTCTTTGAAAAAGACCAGTGTGCGCATTGCAAGTAAAGGAGCCAGCTTCAGGGTCCAAGAGGGCCCTAACAAATAGAAGCCAGGGCCAAGAAATCCCAGGCCTTGAAAAACATCCCAGATGGTGAAGATACTAGCTCTGTGTGAAGACAGCGATTAAGATAGACAGGGTCCTCCTCCAAGCCAATGGGCCCAAAATATATTTATGGACTACCTGAAAATGGTGGACTAAGAGATGGGCTGGGTATCCCATTCATTTATGGTCATCCTAGACTGTTCCTACCCTCTGCCGGGTTGAGACTTACTCCCCAGGATTGGGGCCCAGACAGGCTGCAACTAACTGACAAGAACTCACGGGTAGAGGAAAGGCTCCTCCTACTGACTCCAGCCGGGAGCCGAGGTAACATGCTTTACAGACGGGAGCAGTTTTCTCCATGCTGGTCAGAGGCAAGCCAGCACTACTGTGGTGGACACAAATGTCATCTGGACTGACTTTCTACCTCTGAGATCATCGGTGCAGAGAACAACCTTGGAACTTGGGGCTGACAAGAAGACCAACATCTGCATGGACAACAGGTATGCTTTTGCCACAGCCCATGTCTGCAGGACTACATACCAAGAGAGGAAACCCTGATGAAGCCAGCAACTGTGAGTACTCATTGCCCAGGACACCAAAAGGGAGGAGACTCAGTGGCCTGAGGCAATAACCGGACAGATCAAGTGTCTTGATACGGCAGCCTGTTCCAGTTGTGGGCCTAAGAGATGGCCTCACTTAAAGCACAGAGTAAGAAAAAGAACTCAGATTGCTAGCCATCCTGCCAGATACTATCTAGAGAAAAAGAGACAATGGTGCACACAAGAAGGGAGAACTATACTCCCCAGAAAGCAAAGGATTTACCAGGCTAAACACACAGATGGACTCTTAAGATATGCGTGCAACCAAGCAGCCAAGAGACTTAAAGCATATAAGGGACCTTCGGTTCTGAGCCAGAGAAATAATAAGACTTAGAATAGGTAAGAAATACCTAGGAGAAAACAGCCTAGAATAGGGACCTTCTCGAGGTTTCAAGTGTCCTAGGTAATTAGATCAGATAGCAGTTTTAAGGTAAGTCAGGAATTGTCAGAGATATTAGAAGCTTCACTGTTATACTGTCTCCAAAGCTCAGGACAGGTAGAGAGAATATACAGAACCCTAAAGTTAAACTACCTTTGGGAACTGGCGCTGGCTAGAGTGTCCCTTGTCCTTGCTCCATACCCAGAATGTCCCTTTTGTGTGAGAAATGATTTTTCAGGCTACTAAGAGTCTTCCTGGTGCTGCTGACCATCTGACCTCCTTGAAATCCACCAACACGTGCCTGAACATCCAGACGCCAGAGCAACCTCCTGCTGTTCAGTTCAAGGTCTAGCTCAAGGTCGTCTGCTATTCTACAAGGTCAAAGAGCAGGCCCTGACTCCTGAGACATCCCACCCTAGAGGCATGGGGGCAATGCTGCCTTAGAGGATGGGGCTTAGTGTGTATACACCCAAGGTTAAATGACAGTTTGTGATTACAAGATTGAAGTTGAAATGTGAATCTAGAGTTATACAGATTTGTTCCTTTTTGCAATTTCTCTTTATTATATATGTGATTTTATGTGTATGAAGACAGCTATGTGCCACAAAAATGTGTAAAAGTCAGAAGACAACTTTGAAAGTAGTTTTCAAAGAAAAAAATGTTTTGTAACCCCTAGTCAATAGAATAGGACCCAAGAAGCCCTGCTAACAGATACTTAGTTCCTAAGATTGATAAATGGTGAGCTTGCAGTCAAAGATTATTGTGTACTTGTCCAGCTAGTTCCAGCAGGTACTCTTGAACTGAGTTTGAGATACACTCTAGACGCTTTTGCAGAGAGCCTATTTTCCTTGACCCTAGCTGTTACATTGAGACTAAGAATGGCTATAGAGACCGGTGCTGCTAAGAGGACTAGACTTGCTGTTTCTTAAAGAAGTGTGTTGCTCTAAGAGAAGAATGTTAAGGTTAGACTAGAGACAGAAAGATAGAGAGGAACAGCAGAACTGGTTTGAAAGTTGGTTCAATAAGTCCCCTTTGTTGACAACCCTGTTATCCTCCCTTGCTGGACCTCTTGTGATTTTACTTTTGCTTTTAACCATAGGCCCTTGCATTTTAAATAGATTAGTAACTTTTGTTAGAGAGAGAATAAATGCTGTTCAGCTTTTTGTGTTGCGCCACCAATGTAGGACTTTGGGTCAAGAAAATGGTAATTATGACACTGGAGTTTAAACTTTTCTAAAGATCCAAATCGGAAAAAGTGGGGTTGAAAATAGTCTTATTAATAATTGAGATTTTATGATTAAAAACATAACCAAATTAGAAGAGGTGGGGATGTAGAGTGAAAAATTATAAAGGCCATTTTATGAAATATGTGTAGATTTTTCCGCCTTACAGAACTCGGAACTGAAAATAAGATTTCAGGCCTTCACATTCCAGGTGAAGGACACTTGCTGGATTACATTCCCCAAGCCTCACCCAAGGCAGGGAGGCATTCCTGACTACAGATAAAGATCTTATTACCTAGGTGGGGCCATAGCCCTATAGCCAGAAAAAGTGACTCTAGAGCATTTGGGCTAGATTCTCTGAAATGTTCCACTGTTCTTGGTTACCCCTCCCTTGGTCTTCCCAGTGCTATGTTTAAAATTTGTAAAACAACCAATCATGTGTAAGCACGCGAAAATGCCTTCCTCTCCCCACCCTATGCTACAAAAGACCCTTTATCCCACCACACGTGGCCAAAAACCCTGCTCTTGGAGCTAAAGAGCTTGTCATTTTTGACTGCTGGCTCCTCCCCTAATAAACCTCTGCTGATTGCAAAAAAAAAAAAAAAAAAAAAAAAAAAAAAACAAAAAACAAAACAAAAAACAAACAAACAAAAGAAAGAAGGTCATCCAGAGAGAGGAGAAGACAGAAGGGAAACCAGAGAGAGGAGAGAACAGAAGGGCATCCATAGACAGGAGAGGACACAAGGGCATGCAGAGAGAGGAGAGAACAGAAGGGCACCAGAGAGAGGAGAGAACAGAAGGGCATCCAGAGAGAGGAGAGGACAAAATGGCATCCAGAGAGAGGAGAGAACAGAAGGGCATCCAGAGAAAGGAGAAGACAGAAGGGCATCCAGAGAGAGGAGAGGACAGAAGGGCATCCCGTGAGAAGAGAGAACAGAAGGCGCATTCAGGGAAATGAGAGAACAGGAGAGAATCCAGAAAGAGGAGAGAACAGAAGCCCACCCAGAAATAGCAGAAAACTGAAGACATCCAAAGAGAGAAGAGGACAGAAGGGCATCCAGTGAGAGGAGAGAAACCGAAAAGCATCTAGAGAGAGGAGAAGACAGAAGGATATCCAGATTGAGGAGAGAACAGAAGGGGATCCAGAGAGAGGAGAAGACAGAAGGGCATCGGGAGAGACGAGAGAACAGAAGGGCATAGGGAGAGAGGAGAAGACAGAAGGGCATCCAGAGAGAGGAGAGGAAAGAACAGAAGAGCATCCAGAGAGAGGAGAACACCAAAGGGCATCCAGAGAGACGATGAGAACAGAAGGGCATCCAGAGAGAATAGAGGATAGAAGACATTTAGAGAGAGCAGAGAAAAGAAAGCCATCCAGAGAGAAGAGAAGACAGAAGGTCATCTAGAGAGAAGAGAGAACAGAAGGTCATCCAGTGAGAGTAAGAGAACAGAATGGCATCAATGGAGAGGAGAAGTCAGAAAAGATTCCAGAGAGAAGATAGTGAAGAAGGGCATAATAAAGGGAGGAGAGACAGTAGGGTATCAAAAGCGGGGAGAATACAGAAGGCACCCAGAGAGAAGAGAAGACAGAAGGACATCAAGAGAATTACGAAAAACAGAAGGGCATCCAGGAGAGAAGGAGAAAACAGAAGGCTTTCAGAGACTAGGAGAGAACAGAAGGGCATCCGGAAAGATGAGAAAAGAGAAGGCATCCAGATGGAGAAGAGCACAGATGGGCATCCAGAGAAAAGGAGAGGACAGAGGCATACAGAAAGAGGAGAGGACAAAAGGGCATCTAGAGAGATCAGAGAACAGAAGGGTATCCAGAAAGAGGAGAAGACAGAAGGGCATCTGGAGATAGGAGAAGACTGAAGGGCATCCATAGAGAGGTGAGGACAGAATGGACTCACGAGTGAAGAGAGAGCAGAAGGTCATCCAGAGAGAGGAGAGGAAAAAAGGCATCCACAGAAAAGAGTACAGACAGCCATACAGAGAGAGGAGAAGACAGAAGAGCATCTAGATAGAGGAGAGAACAGAAGGGCATCCAGAAAGTGGTCAGAAAAAAGGAATCTTGAGAAGGGGAAGACAGAAGTGAATCCAGAGAGAGGAGAGAACAGAAGAGCATTCTGAGAGAGGAGAAGCCTGAAGGGCATCCAGAGAAAGGCGAGAACACAAGGGCATCTAGAAGAGGGAGGACAGAAGGGCATCCAGAGAGTGGAGAGAACGACAGGCATCTAGAGAGAGGAGAGGAAAGTAGGGCATCCACAGAAAAGAGTACAGAAGGCCATACAAAGAGAGGAGAAGACAGAAGGGCATCTTCATAGATGGGAGAACAGAAGGGCATCCAGAAAGAGGTGAGAACAGAAGGGCATCCAGAGAGAAAAGAAGACAGAATCTAATCTACAGTGAGGAGAGAATGGTAGGACATGCAGAGAGAGGAGAAGACAGAAGGGCATAGGAAGAGAGCACATAACAGAAGGACATCGGGAGAAAGGAGAAGACAGAAACACATCCACAGAGAGGGGAGAACAGAAGGGCATCCAGAGAGGAGAGAAGACAGAAGGGCATCCTGGGAGAGTAGAGAATAGAACGGTATCCAGAGAGCGGAGAAAACAGAAGAATATCCAAAAAGAGTAGAGAACAAAAGGGCATCCAGAGATAATAGAGGACAGAAGGGTATGTAGGAAGAGCAGAGAACAGATTATTCAGAAGGAGGAGAAAAAAGGGAATCCAGAGATAAGATAAGACAGAAGGGCATCCAGAGAGATGAGTGGACAAACTGGCCTTCAAGAGAGAAGAGAGAAAAGAAGGGCATCCAGAGAGAGGAAAGGGCAGAAGGACATCCATAGAAAAGAGTAAAGAAGGCCATATAGAGAGAGGAGAATGCAGAAGAGCATCTAGATAGAGGAGAGAACAGAAGGGATTCCAGAGAGAGGAGAGAATAGAAGGGATTCCGGAACGAGGAGAAGAGAGAAGGAATCTAGATGGAGGAGAGGACAGACGGGCCTCCTGAGAGGGGAGAAGACAGAAGGGAATGCAGAGAGAGGAGAGAACAGAAGGTCATCCAGAGAGAGAAGACAGAAGAGAATCCAGAGAGAGGAGAGAACAGAAGGGCATCCAGATAGAGAAGAAAACAAAAGGGCATTTAGAGAGGAGAGAACCAAAGGGCATCCAGAGAGAGGAGAGGACAAAAGACCATCCAGATAGAGGAGAGTACAGAAGGGCATCCAGAGATAGGAGAGTACAGAAAGGCATCCAGAGAGAGGAGAGTGAAGAAAGGCATCCAGAGAGAGGAGAGGGAAGAAGGGCATCCAGAGACAGGAGAGAACAGAAAGGGCATCAGGAGAGAGGAGAGAACAGAAAGGGCATCAGGAGAGAGGAGAAGACAGAAGGTCATCCAGAGAGAGGAGAATACAGAAGGGCATCCAGAGAGAGGAGAAGGCAGAAGGGCATCCATATGGAGGAGAGATCAGAAGGGCATCCATGGAGAGGAGAGATCAGAAGGGCATCCAGGGAGAGGAGAGAACATAAGGTCATCCAGAGAGATGAGAGGACAGAAGGGCATGTAGAGAGAGGAGAGAACCAAACGACATCTAGATAGAGGAAAGAAGAGTAGGGCATCCAGAGAGAGAAGTAGACAGAAGGGCATGCAGAGAGAGGAGAGGACAGAAGGGCCACAAGAGAGATGAGAGTACAGAAGGGCATCTAGAAAGAGGAGAGAACAGAAGGAAATCCAGAGGGAGGAGAATACAGAAGGGCACCCAGAGAGAGGAGAGGACAGAAGGGCATCCAGAGGGAAAAGAAGACAGAAGGGAATCTAGAGTGAGGAAAGAATGGTAGGGCATCCAGAGAGAGGAGAAGACAGAAGGGCATCGGAAGAGAGTACAGAACAGAAGGGCATCAGGAGAGAGGAGAAGACAGAAGGTCATCCAGAGGGAGGAGAGTACAGAATTTCATCCAGAGAAAGGAGAAGGCAGAAGTGCATCTGGAGAGAGGAGAGAACAGAACGGCATCCAGAAAGAGAGGAGAACAGAAGTGCATCCAGAGAGAGGAGAAGACAGAAGGTAATCCAGAGAGAGGAGAAGACAGAAGGGCAGCCGGAAAGAGGAGAAGCGAGAAGGCATCCAGATGGAGAAGAGGACCAATGGGCATCCTGAGAGAAAAGAGGACAGAAGGGCATTCAGGGAGAGAAGAGAACAGAAGGGCATCCAGAGAGAGGAGAGGATAGAAAGGCATCTAGAGAGAGCAGAGATCAGAAGGGCATCTAGAAAGAGGAGAAGACAGAAGGGCATCGGGAGATAGGAGAAGACAGAAAGGCATCCAGAGGGAGGAGACGACAGAATTTCCTCCAGAGAGAAGACAGAGCAGAAGGGCATCCAGAGAGAGGAGAGGAAAGAAGGGCATCCAAAGAAAATAGTACAGAAGGCCATACAGAGAGAGGAGTAGACAGAAGGGCATCTAGATACAGGAGAGAACAGAAGGGCATCCCGAAAGAAGAGAGAAGAGAAGGGCATCCAGAGAAGGAGAAGACAGAAGCGAATCCAGAGAGAGGAGAAAACAGAAGGGCATTCGGAGAGAGGAGAGTACAGAAGGGAATCCAGAGAGAGTAGAGGACAGAATGACATCCAGAAAGAGCAGAGAATAGAAGGACATCCAGAGAGAGGAAAAATCAGAAGGGCTTCCAGAGAGAGGAGAGAACAGAAAGGCATCTGGAAAGAGGAGAAGAGAGAAGGCAAACAGATTGAGAAGTGTACCGACGGGCATGCTGAGAGAGGAGAGGACAGAAGGGCTTTCAGGGAAAGAAGAGAATAGAAGGGCATCTAGAGAGAGGAGAGCACAGAAGGGCATCTAGAGAGAGCAGGGAACAGAAGGGCATCCAGAAAGAGGTGAAGACAGAAGGGCATCGGGAGATAGAAGAAGACAGAAGGGCATCCAGAGAAAGGCGACAACAGAATTTCCTCCAGAGAGAAGACAGAGCAGAAGTGCATCCAGAGAGAGGGGAGGAAAGAAGTGCATCCAAAGAAAATAGTACAGAATCCATACAGAGAGAGGAGTAGACAGAAGGGCATCTAGATAGAGGAGAGAACAGAAGGGCATCCAGACAAAAAGAAGACAGAAGTGAATCCAGAGAGAGGAGAGAACAGAAGGGCATCCAGAGAGAGGAGAAGACAGAAGGGCATCCAGAGAGAGGAGAGAACAGAAGGGATTCCAGAGAGAGGAGAGAGCAGAAGAGCATCTAGAGAGAGGAGAAGACAGAAGGGCATCCAGAGAGAGGAGAAGACAGAAGGGAAGCCGGAGAGATGAGAGAACAGAAGGGCATAGGGAGAGAGAAGACAGAAGGGCATCCAGTTAGACGAGAGAACACAGAGGCATCCAGAGAGAATAGAGGACAGAAGGGCATCTAGAGAAAGCAGAGAAGGGAAGGGCATCCAGCGAGAGGAGAAGACAAAATGGGAATCCAGAGAGAGGAGAGAACAGAAGGGCATCCAGAGAGAGGAAAGGACAGAAGGGCATCCAGATAGAGGAGAGAACAGAAGGGCATCCAGAGAGAGGAGAAGACAGAAGGGCATCCAGAGAGAGGAGAGAGCAGAAGGGCATCCAGAGAGAGGAGAAGACAGAAGGGCTTCCTGAGAGAGGAGAGAACAGAAGGGCATCCAGAGAGAGGAGAGAGCAGAAGGGCATCTAGAGAGAGGAAAAGACAGAAGGGCATCAGGAGAGAGGAGAGAACAGAAGAGCATCCAGAAAGACGAGAGAACCGAAGCGCATCAAGAGAGAGAAGAGAGAAGTGCATCCAGTGAGAGGAGAGAACAGAAGGATATCACGAGAGAGGAGATTAGAAAAAGCATCCAGAGATAGGAGAAGACAGAAGGGCATCCAGAGAAAGGAGATGACAGAATTGCATCCAGAGAGAGTAGAAGACAGAAGGGCATCCAGAAAGAGGAGAAGACAGTAGGGCATCCAGAGAGAGGAGAGCACAGAAGGGCATCCAGAGAGACAAGAGAACTGAGAGGCATCCAGAGAAAATAGAGGACAGAAGGGCATCTAGAGAGAGGAGAGAAGAGAAGGGCATCCCACGAGAGGAGAAGACAAAAAGGGAATCCAGAGTAAGATAAGACCAGAAGGGCATCCAGACAGAGGAGGCCAGAAGGGCATTCAGAGAGAGGAGAGGACAGAAGGGCATCCAGAGAGAGGAGAGTGAAGACGGGCATCCAGAGAGAAGAGAGGACAGAAGGGATCCAGAGAGAGGAGAGAACAGAAAGCCATCCAGAGAGAGGAGAAGTCAGAAGGGTATCCATGGAGAGGAGAGGTCAGAAGAGCATCCAGTGTAAGGAGAGAACAGAAGGACATCAAAAGATAGGAGAAGACAGAAACACATCCTCAGAGAGTGGAGTACGGAAGGGCATCTAGAGAGCAGAGAAGACAGAAGGGCATCCAGGTAGAGTAGAGAATAAAACGGTATTCAGAGAGCAGAGAAGAGAAAAGAACATCCAGAGAGAGGAGAGAACATAAGGGCATCCAGAGAGAATAGAGGACAGAAGGGCATGTACAGAGAGCAGAGAACAGAAGGTTATCCAGAAACAGAACACAGAAGGTCATCGGGAGTTACAAGAAGACAGAAGGGCATCCATATAGAGGAGAGGACAGAATGGCCTCCAGATAGAAGAGAGAAAATAAGGGCATCCAGAGAGAGGAGAGGTCAGAATGGAATCCACAGAAAAGAGTAAAGAATTCCATACAGAGAGAGGAGAAGACAGAAGAGCATCTAGATAGAGGAGAGAACAGAAGGGCATCTAGAGAGAGGAGAGAACAGAAGGGCATCCAGAGAGCGGAGAAGACAGAAGGGCTTCCAGAGAGAGGAGAGAACAGAAGGGCATCTGGAAAGAGGAGAAGAGAGAAGGAATCTAGATGGAGAAGGGGACAGATGGGCATCCTGAGAGAGGAGAGGACAGAAGGGCATCCAGGGAGAGAAGAGAACAGAAGGTCATCCAGAGAGAGGAGAATACAGAAGGGAATCCAGAAGGAGGGGAGAACAGAAGGGCATCCAGAGAGACAAGAGTACCCAAGGGCACCCAGAGAGAGGAGAGAACAGAAGGGCATCCAGAGAGAGGGTAGCACAGAAGGGTATCCAGAGAGGGGAGAGAACAAATGGGCACCCAGAGAGAGGAGAGAACAGAAGGGCAACCAGAGAAAGAAGACAGAAGGGCATCCAGAGAGAGGAGAGGACAGAAGGACATCCCAAGAAAAGAGAGAACAGAAGTGCATCCAGAGAGACGAGAGAACAGGAGACAACCCAGAAAGAGGAGAGAACAGAAGCCCATCCATAGAGAGCAAAATAGTGAAGGACATCCAGAGAGAGAAGAGGACTAAAGGCATCTGGAGAGAGGAGAGCACAGGAGGGCATCTAGAGAGAGGAGAAGACAGAACGGCAACTAGATAGAGGAGAGAACAGAAGGGCATCCAGGGAAGAAGAAGACAGAAGCGAATCCAGAGAGAGGAGAAAACAGAAGGGCATTCGGAGAGAGGAGAAGAAAAATAGGGAATCCAGAGAGATGAGAGAACAGAAGAGCATCCAGAGAGAGGAGAAGACAGAAGGGCATCTGCAGAGAGGAGAGAACAGAACGGCATCCAGAAAGAGGAGAGAACAGAATGGCATCAAGAGAGAGGAGAAGACAGAAGGGAATCCAGAGAGAGGAGAGAACAGAAGGGCATAGGGAGAGAGGAGAAGACAGAAAGGTATGCAGAGTGAGGAGAAAATTGTCGGGCATCCAGAGAGAGGAGAAAACCGAAGGGCATCATGAGAGACGAGCAATAAGACAGAAGGGCATCCAGAGAGAGGAGAGGACAGAAGGACATCCCGAGAGAAGAGAGAACAGAAGCACATCCAGAGAGATGAGAGAACAGGAGACAACCCAGAAAGAGGAGAGAACAGAAGCCCATCCAGTGAGAGCAGAAGAGTGAAGGACATCCAGAGAGATATGAGGACCAATGGGATCCAAAGAGAGGAGAACAGAGAAGGGCATCTAGAGAGAGGAGAAGACAGAAGGGAATCTAGATAGAGGAAAGAACAGAAGGGCATCCAGAAAGAGGAGAGAACAGAAGGGCATTCGGAGAGAGGAGAGAACAGAAGGGCATCGGGAGAGAGGAGAAGACAGAAGGTCATCCAGAGAGAGGAGATGATAGAAGGGCATCCAGAGAGAGGAGAAGAAAAATAGGGCATCCAGAGAGATGAGAAAACAGAAGAGCATTCACAGAGAGGAGAAGACAGAAGGTCATCCAGAGAGAGGAGAGGATAGAAGGGCATCCCGAGAGAGAAGATAGAAGGGAATCCAGAGAGAGGAGAGAACAGAAGGGCATCCCGAGAGAGGAGAGAGCAGAAGGTCATCCAGAGAGAAGAGAAGACAGAAGGGCATCCAGTGAGAGGAGAGAGCAGAAGGGTATACAGAGAGAGGAGAAGACAGAAGGGAAGCTGGAGAGACGAGAGAACATTAATGCATAGGGAGAAAAGAGAAGACAGAAGAGCGTCCAGAGATAGGAGAGGACAATAGGGCTTCCAGAGGGAGGAGAAGACAGAAGGTTATCCAGAGATAGGAGAGAGCAGAAGGGCATCAGGAGATAGGAGAAGACAGAAGGGCATCCGGAGAGAGGAGAGAACAGAAGGGCATCCAGAGAGAGGAGAGGACAGAAGGGCATCCAGAGAGAGGAGATGACAGAAGGGCATCCAGAGAGAGGAGAGTGAAGAAGGGCATCCAGAGAGAGGAGAGGAAAGAAGGGATCCAGAGAGAGGAGAGAACAGAAAGTAATCCAGAGAGAGGAGAAGACAGAAGGGCATCCATGAAGATGAGGGATTCGGAAGAGCATCCAGTGTGAGGAGAGAACAGAAGGGCATCCAGAGAGAGGAGAAGACAGAAACACATCCACAGAGAGGGGTGAACAGAAGGGCATCCAGAGAGCAGAGAAGACAGAAGGGCATCCAAGGAGAGGAGAGAATAGAACGGTATCCAGAGAGCAGAGAAGACAGAAGAACATCCAGAGATAGGAGAGAACATAAGGGCATCTAGAGAAAATAGAGGACAGAAGGGCATGTTGAAAGAGCAGAGAACAGAAGGGTATTCAGAAAGAGGAGAAGACAGAATGGCATCAGGAGATACGAGAAGACAGAAGGGCATCCAGAGAGAGGAGAGGACAGAATGGCCTCCAGAGAGAAGAGAGAAAAGAAGGGCATCCAGCGAGAGGAGAGGGCAGAAGGGCATCAACAGAAAAGAGTAAAGAAGGCCATACAGAGAGAGGAGAAGAGAAAAGGGCATCTAGATAGATGAGAGAACAGAAGGGCATCCAGAATGAGGTCAGAACAGAAGAGCATCCAAAGAGACAAGAAGACAGAAGGGAATTTATAGTGAGGAGAGTATTGTAGGGCATCCAGAGAGAGGAGAAGACAGAAGGGCATCAGAAAAGAGAAGAGAAGAGAAGGGCATCGGGATAGAGGAGAAGACAGAAGGGCATCCAGAGAGAGGAGAGGACAGATAGGCATCCAGAGAGATGAGAAGACAGAAAAACATCCAGAGAGAGGAGAGGACAGAAGAGCATCCAGAGAGAGGAGAAGACAGAAGGGAATCCAGAGAGAGGAGAGAACAGAAAAGCATAAAGAGAGAGGAGAAGACAGAAGGGTATACATAGTGAGGAGAAAATTGTTGGGCATCTAGAGAGAGGAGAAAACAACAGGGCATCAGGAGAGAGGAGAGAAAAGAAGGGCATAAATAGAGAGGAGAAGACAAAAGGGCATCCAGAGAGAGGAGAGGACAGAAGGGCATCCAGAGAGAGGAGAGGACAGAAGGGTATCCAGAGAGACAAGAGAACAGAAAGGCCTGAAGGGAGAATAGAGGACAGAAGGTCATCTAGAGAGAGGAGAAAAGAGAAGGGCATCCAGAGAGAAGACAAAAAGGGAATCCAGAGAGAGGAGAGAACAGAAGGGCATCCAGAGAGAGGAGAGCACAGAAGAGCATCCAGAGAGACAAGAGAACAGAAAGGCATAAAGGGAGAATAGAGGACAGAAGGTCATCTAGAGAGAGGAGAGAACAGAAGGGCATCCAGAGAGGAGAAGACAAAAAAGGAATCCAGAGAGAGGAGAGAACAGAAGGGCATCCAGAGAGAGGAGAGGACAGAAGGGTATCCATAGAGTGGATAAGGCAGAAGGGCATACGGAGAGAGGAGAGAACCGAAGGGCATCCAGAGAGAGGAGAGAACAGAAGGGCATACAGATAGAGGAGAGAACAGAAGGGCATCAAGAGAGAGGAGAGAACAAAAGGGTATCCATACAGACGAGAGGACAAAAGGGCATCCAGATAGAGGAGAGAACAGAAGGGTATCCATACAGAGGAGAGGACAAAAGGGCATCCAGATAGAGGAGAGAACAGAAGGGCATCCAGAGAGAGGAGAGGACATAATGACATTCCGAGAGAAGAGAGAACAGAAGCACATCTAGAGAGATGAGAGGACAGAAGGGATCCAGAGAGAGGAGAGAACAGAAAGCCATCCAGTGAGAGGAGAAGACAGAAGGGCATCCATGGAGAGAAGAGGTCAGAAGGGCATCCAGAGAGAGGAGAGAACAGAGAGGCATCCAGAGATAATAGAGGACAGAAGGGCATCTAGAGAGAGGAGAGGACAGAAGGGCATCCAGAGAGAGAAGAGGACATAAGGGAATCTAGAATGAGGAGAGAATGGTAGGGCATCCAGAGAGAGGAGAAGACAAAATGACATCGGAAGAGAGGACAGAACAGAAGGGCATCGGGAGAGAGGAGAAGACAGAAGGGCATCCGGAGAGAGGAGATTACAGAAGGGCTTCCAGAGAGAGGAGAATACAAAAAGGGAATCTAGAGAGAGGAGAGATCAGAAGGGCATCCAGAGAGAGGAGAAGACAGAAGGGCATTCAGAGAGAGGAGAGGACAGAATTGCATCCAGAGAGAGAGTAAGACAGAAGGGCATCTGGAGAGAAGAGAGAATAGAAGGTCATCCAGAAAGAGGATAGAACAGAAGGGCATCCAGAGAGAGGAGAAGACAGAAGGGAATCCATAGAGAGGAGAAAACAGAAGGGCATAAAGAGAGAGGAGAAGACAGAAAGGAATCCAGAGAGAGGAGAGGAGAGAAGGACATCCTGAGAGAAGAGATAACAGAAGCTCATCCAGAGAGATGAGAGACCAGGAGAGAATCCAGAAAGAGGAGAGAACAGAAGCCCATCCAGAGACAGCAGAACACTGAAGGGCATCCAGAGAGAGGAGAGGACAGAATGGCATCCAGTGAGATGAGAGAACAGAAGGGCATCTAGAGAGAGGAGAAGACATAAGGGTATCCAGAGTGAGGAGAAAATTGTCGGGCATCTAGAGAGAGGAGAAAACAGCAGGGCATCAGGAGAGAGGAGAGAAAAGAAGGGCATAGATAGAGAGGAGAAGACAAAACGGCATCCAGAGAGAGGAGAGGACAGAAGGGCATCCAGAGAGAGGAGAGAGCTGAAGGGCATCCATAGAGAGAAGAGGACACAAGGGCATCCAGCGAGAGGAGAGAACAGAAGGGCATCAAGAGAGAGGAGAGAACAGAAGGGTATCCATACAGAGGAGAGGACAAAAGGGCATCCATAGAGAGGAGAGAACAGAAGAACATCCAGAGAGAGGAGAGGACATAATGACATTCCAAGAGAAGAGAGAACAGAAGCACATATAGAGAGATGAGAGGACAGAAGGGATCCAGGTAGAGGAGAGAACAGAAATCCATTCAGTGAGAGGAGAAGACAGAAGGGCATCCATGGAGAGAAGAGATCAGAAGGGCATCCAGAGAGTGGAGAGGACAGAAGGGCATCTAGAGAGAGGAGAATACAGAAGGGCATCCAGAGAGAGGAGAAGACAGAAGGGCATCCAGAGAGAGGAGAGGACAGAAGGGCATCCATAGAGAGGAGAAGGCAGAAGGGCATATGGAGAGAGGAGAGAAAAGAAGGGCATCCAGAGAGAGGAGAGAGCCAAAGGGCATCCAGAGAGAGAAGAGGACACAAGGACATCCAGCGAGAGGAGAGAACAGAAGGGCATCAAGAGAGAGGAGAGAACAGAAGGGTATCCATACAGAGGAGAGGACAAAAGGGCATCCAGATAGAGGAGAGAACAGAAGGACATCCAGAGAGAGGAGAGGACATAATGACATTCCGAGAGAAGAGAGAACAGAAGCACATCTAGAGAGATGAGAGGACAGAAGGGATCCAGAGAGAGGAGAGAACAGAAAGCCATCCAGTGAGAGGAGAAGACAGAAGGGCATCCATGGAGAGAAGAGGTCAGAAGGGCATCCAGAGAGAGGAGAGAACAGAGAGGCATCCAGAGATAATAGAGGACAGAAGGGCATCTAGAGAGAGGAGAGGACAGAAGGGCATCCAGAGAGAGGAGAGGACAGAAGGGAATCTAGAATGAGGAGAGAATTGTAGGGCATCCAGAGAGAGGAGAAGACAAAAGGGAATCGGAAGAGAGGACAAAATAGAAGGGCATCCAGAGAGAGGAGAATCCAAAAAGGGAATCCAGAGAGAGGAGAGATCAGAAGGGCATCCAGAGAGAAGAGTAGACAGAAGGGCATCCAGAGAGAGGAGAGGACAGAAGGACATCCCCGAAAAGAGAACAGAAACACATCCAGGGAGATGAGAGAACATGAGAGAATCCAGAAAGAGGAGAGAACAGAAGCCCATCCAGAGAGAGCAGAAGAGTGAAGGACATGAAAAGAGAAAAGAGGACTGAATGACATTTGGAGAAAGGAGAACACAGAAGGACATCAAGAGAGAGGAGAAGACAGAAGGGCATCCAGAGAGAGCAGAGGACAGAAGGGCATCCAGAGAGAGGAGAGCACAGAAGAATATCCAGAGAAACGAGAGAACAGAGTCATCCAGAGAGAGAATATAGGACAGAAGGGCATCCAGCGAGAGGAGAAGATAAAAAGGGAATCCAGAGAGGAGCAAACAGAAGGGCATCCAGAGAGAGGAGAGGACAGAAGGGCATCCAGAGAGAGTAGAGGACAGAAGGGATCCAGAGAGTGGAGAGAACAGAAAGCCATCCAGAGAGAGGAGAAGAGAAAAGGGCATCCATGGAGAGAAGAGGTCAGAAGGGCATCCAGAGAGAGAAGAGAACAGAAATGCATCCAGAGAGTGGAGAAAACAGAAACACATCCACAGAGAGAAGAGAACAGAAGGGCATCCAGAGAAGGAGAAGACAGCGAATACATGGAGAGAGGAGAGATACAAGCAGGACATCCTGAGAGAGGAGAGAACAGTAAGGGCCGTATCCAGGAGAGAGGAGCAGAACAGAAGTGCATTCCAGAGAGAGGAGAGAACAGAAAGTGCATCCAGAGAGGCGGAGAAGAAAGAAGGCACATCCAGAGAGAGGAGAGGAAGCTGGAGTTATCCAAGAGATGAAGAGAACAGAAGAGCCATCCAGAGAGAGGATGAAGACTGAAAGATTTCTAGAGAGAGTCGAGGAGAACAGAGTGCATGAGAGAGAAAAGAGATCATAAGGGCATCCATTTGAGAAGAGGAGTTCAGAAGGGCATCCCGAGTGAGGAGAGGACAGAAGGGCATCAAGAGAGTAGAACAAAAATACGGGAATCCAGAGTGAGGAGAGAAATAAAGTGTAATCCAGTATGAGAGGAATGAAGACTGAGCGGGCATACCTGAGAGGAGGAGAAGAAAAATAGGGAATCCAGAGTGAGGAGAGAAAAGAAGTGTATCCAGAGAGAGGAGAAGACAGAAGGGCATCCAGAGAGAGGAGAGGATAGAACAGGCATCCAGAGAGAAGAGAAGAAAGAAGGGAATCCAGAGAGAGGAGAGAACAGAAAGCCATCCAGAGAGAGGAGAAGACAGAAGCGCTTCTAGAGAGAGGAGAGAACAGAAGTGCATTCAGAGAGAAAAGAGATCAGAATGGTATCCATTGAGAGTGGAGTTCAGAAGGGCATCCAGAGTGAGGAGAGGACAGAAGGGCATCGAGAGAGGAGAAAACCGAAAGTCATCCACAGAGAGGAGAGAACAGAAGGTCATCCAGAGAGTGGAGAAGAAAGAAGGGCATCCAGAGAGAGAGTAGAGAATAGAATGGTATCCAGAGAGTGGAGAAGACAGAAGAACATCCAGAGAGAGGAGAGAACGTAATAGCATCCAGAGAAAATACAGGACAGAAGGGCATGTAGAGAGAGCAGAGAGCAGAAGGGTATCCAGAAAGAGAAGCAGACAGAAGGGCATCTGGAGATAGGAGAAGACAGAAGGGCATCCAGCGAGAGGAGAGGACAGAATGGCCTACAGAGAGAAGAGAGAGCAGAAGGTCATCCATAGAGAAGAGAGGACATAAGGGCATCCACAGAAAAGAGTACAGAAGGCCATACAGGATGAGGAGAAGACAGAAGGGCATCTAGATAGAGGAGAGAACAGAAGGGCATCTAGAGAGAGGAGAGAACAGAAGGGCATTCAGAGAGGGGAGAAGACAGAAGGGCTTCCAGAGAGAGGAGAGAACAGAAGGGCATCCGGAAAATGGAGAAGAGAGAAGGCATCTAGATGGAGAAGAGGAGAGGTGGACATTCTGAGAAAGGAGAGGACAGAAGGGCATCCAGGGAGAGAAGAGAACAGAAGGGCATCCAGAGAGAGGAGAGGACAGAAGGGCATCTAGAGAGAGCAGAGAACAGAATTGCATCCAGAAAGAGAAAAAAAGAGAAGGGCATTGGGTGATAGGAGAAGACAGAAGGGCATCCAGCGAGAGGAGAGACAGAATGGCCGCCAGAGAAAAGAGAGAGCAGAAGGGCATGCACAGAGAGTAGAGGACAGAAGGACATCCACAGAAAAGAGTATAGAATTCCCTACAAAGAAAGAAGAGAGAAGGGCATCTAGGTAGAGGAGAGAACTGAAGGGCATCTAGAGAGTGGAGAGAACAGAAGGACATCCAGAGAGAGGAGAGGACAGAATGACATTCAGAGTGAGGAGAGAACAGAAGGGCATCCAGAGAGAGGATAAGTCAGAAGGGCTTCCAGAGAGAGGAGAGAACAGAAGGGCATCTGGAAGAGAAGTGAGAAGGCATCCAGATGGAAAAGAGGACAGATGGGCACCCTGAGAGAGGAGAGGACAGAAGGGTATCCAGGGAGAGAAAAGAACAGAAGGGCATTCAGAGAGAGGAGAGGACAGAAGGGCATCTAGAGAGAGCAGAGAACAGAAGGGCATCCAGAGAGAGGAGAGGACAGAATGGCATCCACAGAAAAGAGTACAGAAGGCCATACAGAGAGAGGAGAATACAGAAGGGCATCTAGATAGAGGAGAGAACAGATGGGCATCTAGAGAGAGGAGAGAACATAAGGGCATCCAGAGTGAGGAGAGGACAGAGGGGCATCAAGAAAGATGGCAGAACAGAAGGGCATCCATATACAGGAGAAGACAGAAGGGAATCCACATATAGGAGATAACAGAAGGGCATCCAGAAAGAGGAGAGAGCAGAAGGGCATCCAGAGAGAGGAGAAGACAGAAGAGCATCCAGAGAGAGGAGAGTACAGAAGGGCATCTGGAGAGATGAGAGAACAGAGAGGCATCCAGAGAGAATAGAGTACAGAAGGGCATCTAGAGAGAGGAGAGAAGAGAAGGGCATCCAGCGAGAGGAGAAGAAAAAAAAGGGAATCCAGAGAGAGGAGAAGACAGAAGGGCATCCAGAGAGAGGAAAGTAAAGAAGGGCATCCAGAGAGAGTAGAGAAATGAAGGGCATCCAGAAAGAGAAGAGAACAGAAGGGCATCCAGGGAGAGGAGAGGACAGAAGGGCATCCAGGAAAAGGAGACAACAGAAGGACATCCAGAGAGAGGAGAAGACAGAAGGGCATCCAGATAGAGGAGAGAACAAAAGGCATCCAGAGAGAGGAGAAGACAGAAGGACATCCTGAGAGAGGATAGGACAGAAAGGCATGCAGAGAGGAGAAAAGAAGGGCATCCAGAGGTACGAGAAGACAGAAGGTCATCGATAGAGAGGAGAAAAAAGCATACAGAGAGGATAGAACAGAAGGGCATTCAGAAAGAGGAGAAAACAGAAGGACATCCAGAGAGAGGAGAGGACAGAAAGTCATCCACAGAGAGGAGAGAACAGAAGAGCATCAGAGAGAGGAGAGAAAAGATGGGCATCCAGAGAGAGGAGAGAACAGAAAGCCAACCAAAGAGAAGAGAAGACAGAAGGGCATCCATGGAGAGGAGAGGTCAGAAGGGCATCCAGAGAGAGGAGAGAACAGAAGGGCATCCAGCGAGAGGAGAAGAAAAAAAGGGAATCCAGAGAGAGGAGAGAACAGAAGGGCATCCAGAGAGAGGAGAGGACAGAAGGGCATCCAGATAGAGGAGAGGACAGAAGGGCATCAAGAGAGAGGAGTGTGAAGAAGGGCATCCAGAGAGAGGAGAGGACAGAAGGTATCCAGAGAAAGGATAGAACAGAAGGGCATCCAGAGAGAGGAGAAGACAGAAACACATCCACAGGGAGGGGAGAACTGAAGGGCATCCAGAGCGCAGAGAAGACAGAAGTGCATCCAGGGAGAGTAGAGAATAGAAAGGTATCCAGAGATCGGAGAAGACAGAAGAACATCCAGAGATAGGAGAGAACATAAGGGCTACTTTAGAGGATAGAGGACAGAAGGGCCTGTAGAAAGAGTAGAGAGCAGAATGGATACAGAGAGAGGAGAGAACAGAAGGGCATCCAGAGAGAGGAGTAGAAATAGTATCCAGAAATAGGAGGAGAGAGAAAGGCATTGGGAGATAGGAGAAGACAGAAGGGCTTCCAGAGAGAGTAGTTGACAGAATGGCCTCCAGAGAGAAGAGAGAAAATAAGGGCATCCAGAGGGGGAAGAGGTCAGCAGGGCATCCAGAGAAAAGAGTAAAGAAGGCCATACAGAGAGAGGAGAAGACAGAAGGACATCTAGATAGAGAAGAGAACAGAAGGGCATCTAGAGAGAGGAGGGAACAGAAGGGCATCCAGAGAGAGAAGAAGACAGAAGGGCATCCGGAGAGAGGAGAAGACAAAAGGGCATCCAGAGAGATAAGAGAACAGAGGAGAATCCATAGAGAGAACATAATAGAAGGGCATCCAGAGAGATGAGAGGACAGAAAGGCATCAAGAGAGAGGAGAGGACAGAAGGGCATCCAGAAAGAAGAGTGGACAGAAGGGCATCCTGTTAGAAGAGAGTAAATAAGGGCATCAAGAGAGACGAGAGAACAGAAGGGCATCCAGAGAGAGGAGAAGACATCCGGAGAGTGGAGCTGACAGAAGAGCATCCAGATAGAAGAGAAGACAGAAGGGCATCCGGAGAGAGAAGAAAATAGAAGGGCATCCAGAGAGAGGAGACAACAGAAGGGCATCCAGAGAGAAGAGAAAACAGAAGGGCACCCAAGGAGAGAAGACAAAAGGGCATCCAGAGAGATAACAGAACAGAGAAGCATCCATAGGGAGAATATAATAGAAGGGCATCCAGAGAGATGAGAGGACAGAAAGGAATATAGAGAGAGGAGAAAATAGAAGGGCATGTAGAGAGAGGAGAAAACAGAAGGGCATCCAGAGAGAGGTGAGCACAGAAGGGCATCCAGAGAGAAGAGAACAGAAAGGCATCCAGAGAGAGGAGAGTAAAGAAGGGCATACAGAGAGAGGAGAGAACAGAAGGGCATCCAGAAAGATGAGAGAACATAACGGCATCCAGAGAGAGGAGAGGACAAAAGGCATCCACAGATTGTGAAGAACAGAAGAGCATTGAGAGAGAGGAGAAAACATAAGGGCATCCAAAGAGAGGAGAGAACAGAAGGGCATGAAGAGAGAGAGGAGAGCAGAAGTGCATCTGGAGAGAGGAGAGGACAGAAATGGCATCCAGAGAGAGAAGAGTACAGAAGGGCATCCAGAGAAAGGAGAAGACAGAAGGGCATCCAGAGAGAGGAGAGGACACAAGGGCATCCAGAGAGATGAGAGAACAGAAGATCATCCAGAGAGAGGAGAAGACAGAAGGGCATCCAGAGAGAGGAAAGTAAAGAAGGGCATCCAGAGAGAGTAGAGAAATGAAGGGCATCCAGAAAGAGAAGAGAACAGAAGGGCATCCAAGGTGAGGAGAGGACAGAAGGGCATTCAGGAAAAGGAGACAACAGAAGGACATCCAGAGAGAGGAGAAGACAGAAGGGCATCCAGATAGAGGAGAAAACAGAACGGCATCCAGAGGGATGTGAATACAGAAGGGCATCCAGAGAGAGGATAGTACAGATACGCATCCATAGAGGAGAACAGAAGGGTGTCCAGAGAGAGGAGAAGACAGAAGGGCATCAAGAGAGAGGAGAGAAAAAAGCATACAGAGAGAGGAGATAACAGAAGGGCATTCAGAATGAGAAAAAAATAGAAGAACATCCAGAGAGAGGAGAGGACAGAAGGGCATCCACAGAGAGGGGAGAACAGAAGAGCATCAGAGAGAGGAGAGAACACAAGGGCATCCGGAGAGAAAGGAGTACAGAAAAGTAATCCAGAGAGAGGAGAGGACAGAAGGGCATTCAGAGAGAAAAGAAAGCATTAGGGCATCCAGAGAGAGTAAAAGACAGAAGGAAATCCAAAGAGAGGAGAGAAGAGAAGGGCATCCAAAAAAGGAGAAGAAAAAAGGGCATCCAGAGAGAGGAGAGGACAGAAGGACATCCCAAAAGAAGAGAGAACAGAAGGGCATCCAGAGAGATGAGAGTACAGGAGAGAATCCAGAAAGAGGAAAAAACAAAAGCCCATAAAGAGAGAGCAGAAGACTGAAAAACATCCAGAGAGAGAAGAGAACCGAAGGGCATCCAGAGAGAAGAGAAGACAGAAGGGCATCCAGAGAGAGGAGAGGTCAGAATGGCATCCTATGAGAGGAGAGAACAGAAGGGCATCTAGAAAGAGGAGAAGACAGAAGAATATCCAGTATGAGGAGAAAATTGTCGGGCATCCAGCGAGAGAACACTGAAGGGCATTGACAGAATCTAGAGAAGAGAAGGGCATAGGGAGAGAGGAGAAGACAAAAGGGCATCCAGACAGAGGAGAGGACAGAAGGGCATCCAGAGAGAGGAGAGCACAAAAGGGAATCCAGAGAGATGAGAGAACAGAAGGATATCCAGAGAGAATAGAGGACACAAGAGCATCTTGAGAGAGGAGAGACGAGAAGTGCATCCAGAGAGAGGAAAAGACAAAAAGGGAATCCAGAGAGAGGAGAGCACAGTAGGGCATCCAGAGTGAGGAGAGAACAGAAGTGCATCCAGAGAGAGGAGAGAACAGAAGGGCAACCAGAGAGAGGAGAGGACAGAAGAGCATCTAGAGAGAAGAGAGTACAGAAGGGATCCAGAGAGAGGAGAGAACAGAAAGCCATCCAGAGAAAGGAGAGGACAGAAGGGCATCCAGAAAGAGGAGGGACCAGAAGGGCATCCAGAGAGAGGATAATACAGAAGGGCATCCACAGAGAGGAGAGTACAGAAGAGCATCCAGAGCATTGAGAGTACAGAAGGGCATCCAGAGAGAGGAGAGTATAGAAGGGCATCCTGAGAGAGGAGAGCATAGAAGGGCATCCAGAGAGAGGAGAGGACAGAAGGGCATCCAGAGAGAGGAGAGTACAGTAGGGCATCAAGAGAAAGGAGAGGACAGAAATCCATCCAGAGAGAGGAGAGGACTGAATGGCATCCAGAGAGAGGAGAGGACAGAAGATCATCCAGAGAGAGGAGAGAACAGACAGTATCCAGAGAGTGGAGAAGACAGAAGGGCATCCAGAGAGAGTAGAGAATAGATCGGTATTTATAGAGCAGAGAAGACAGAAGGGAATCCAGAGAAAGGAGAAGACAGAAGGGCATCCAGTGAGAGGACAGAACAGAAAGGCATCAAGAGAGAGCAGAGGACAGAAGGGCATCCAGAGAAAGGAGAGGACAGAAGGGCATCCAGAGAGAGGAGAGAACAGACAGTATCCAGAGAGTGGAGAAGACAGAAGGGCATCCAGTGTGAGTAGAGAATAGATCGGTATTCAGAGAGCAGAGAAGACAGAAGGGAATCCAGAGAAAGGAGAAGACAGAAGGGCATCCAGTGAAAAGACAGAACAGAAAGGCATCCAAGATGAGAGCAGAGGACAGAAGGGCATCCAGAGAGAGAGAGGACAGAAGGGCATCCAGAGAGGAGAGAGCAGAAGGGCATGTAGAGAGAGGAGAGGACAGAAGGGCATCCACAGATTGTGAAGAATAGAAAAGCATCGGAGAGAGAGGAGACAACATAAGGGAATCCAAAGACAGGAGAGAATAGAAGGAGTATCCAGAAAGAGAGAGAACAGAAGGGCATCCAGAGAGATGAGAGAACAGAAGATAATCTAGAGAGAAAAGAGAACAGAAGGGCAACCATAGAAATGAGGGGACAGAAAAAATTCAAGAGAGAGGGGAGGACAGAATTCTCCAGAGCGTGGAGAGTACTGAAGGTCATCCAGAAAGCAGTGAGGACAGAAGGACATCCAGAGAGAGGAGAGGACCGAAGGACTTCCAGAGAATAGAGACAACAGAATGACATCCATAGAGCAGAGATGACAGAAGGGCATCCAGAGAGAGGAGAGAACAGAAGGGCATCCAGAGAGAGAATACAGAAGGGCATCCACAGAGAGGAGACAATAGAAGAGCATCGAACGAGAGCAGAAAACAGAAGGGCATCAAAAGAGAGAAGAGGACAGAAGGACATCCATAGAGAAGAGAAGACAGAAGGGCATCCAGAAAAAGGAAGAGGACACAAGGGCATCCAGGGAGATGAGAGAACAGAAGATCATCCAGAGACAGAAGAGAACAGAAGGGCATCCAGAGAGAGGAGAAGACAGAAGGGCTTCCCGAGAGAAGAGAGGACAGAAATGGCATCCAGAGAGAGAAGAGGACACAAGGGCTTCCAGATAGAGGAGAGAGAAAGGCATAAAGTGAGAGGAGAGAACAGAAGGGTATCCAGAGAGAGGAGAGGAAAATAGGGCATCTGGAGAGAGGAGAATACAGAAGGGCATCCAAAGAAAGGAGAAGACAGAAGGGCATCCAATGAGTGGAGAGGATAGAAGAACATCCAAAAAGAAGAGAGAACAGAAGGGCATCCAGAGAGATGAGAGAACAAGAGAGAATCCAGTAAGAGGAGAGAACAGAAGTCCATCCAGAGAGAGCAGAAAACTGAAGGACATCCAGAGAGAGAAGAGGACCGAAGGGCATCCAGAGAGAGGAGAAGACAGAAGGGCATCCAGAGAGAGGAGAGGACAGAATGGTATCCAGTGAGAGGAGAGAAAATAATGGCATCTAGAGAGAGGAGAAGACAGAAGGATAACCTGAGTGAGGAGAAAATTGTCAGGCATCCAGATGGAGGAGAATACTGAAGGGCATCGAGAGAATCAAGAGAACAGAAGGGCATAGGGAGAGAGGAGAAGACAGAAGGGCATCCAGAGAGAGGAGAGAACAGAAGGGCATCCAGAGAGAGGAGAAAACAGAAGGGATCCAGAGAGAGGAGAGAACAGAAGGGATCCAGAGAGAGGAGAGTACAGAAGGGATCCTGAGAGAGGAGAGTAGAGAAGGGATCCAGAGAGAGGACAGAACAGAAAGCCATCCAGAGAGAGGAGAGGACAGAAGGGCATCCAGAGTGAGGAGAGGACAGAAGTTCATCCAGAGAGAGAAGGGAACAGAAGGGCATCCAGAGGGATGAGAGCACAGAAGAGAATCTAGAGAAAGGAGAGAACAGAAGGGCATCCAGAGTGATGAGAATACAGAAGGGCATCCAGAGAGAGGAGAGGACAGAAGGGCATCCAGAGAGAGAAAAGATCAGAAGCACATTCAGAGAGAGGAGAAGACAGAAGGCATCAGATAAAACAGATCAGAAAGAAGACAGAAGAGAGTCGATGCATGAGACAGAGGAGAGAGAGAGGAGAGGACAGAGGGCCTACATAGAGAGGAGAGAACAGAAGGGCATCCAGAGAAAAGAGAGGAGAGATCAGAAGGGCATCCAGAGAGAGAAGAACAAAAAAGGGCATCTGAAGAGAGGAGAAAACAGAAGGGCATCCAGAGAGATGAAAGTACAGGAGAGCATCTATAGTGAGAAGAGATCATTAGGGCATCTGGAGAGAGAGAAGACAGAAGGGCATCCAGAGAGAGGAGAGTAAAGAAGAACATACAGAGAGAGGAGAGAACAAAAATTCATCCAGAAAGAGGAGAGGACAGAAGGGCATCCACAGAGAGGGGAGAACAGAAGAACATCGAGAGAGAGGAGAAAACAGAAGGGCATCGAGAGAGGAGAGAATAGAAGTACATCCAGAGAGAGGAGAAGACAGAAGGCATCAAGTGAGAGAGGAAATTACAGAAGGGCATCCAGAGAGAAGAGAAAAGAAGGGCACCCATAGAGAGGATAAGACAGAAGGGCATCCAGAGAAAGGAAAGTACAGAAAGGCATAAAAAGAGTGGAGAGGACAGAAGTGCATCCAGAGAGTGGAGAGAACAGAAAGGCATGTAGAGAGAGGAGAAGACAGAAGGGCATCCAGAGAGATGAGAGAAGAGAAGAGTATCCAGAGAGAGGAGAGACACAGGGCATCCAGAGAGATGAGAGAACAGAAGGTCCTCCAGAGATAGGAGCGAACAGAAGGGTATCCACAGAGATGAGGGAACAGAAGATCATACAGAGAGAGAAGGAAAGATAAGGACATCCAGAGGAATGAGAGGACAGAAGAAAATCTAGAGAGAGTAGAGAACAGAACGACATCCAGATAGAGGAGAAGACAGAAGGGAATCCAGAGAGAGGAGAGTATAGAAGGGCATCCAGAGAGAGGAAAGATCAGAAGGGCATCCAGAGAGAGGGGAAAACAGAATGGCATCCGGAAAGAGGAGAAAAAAAAAGGTAATCCAGAAAGAGGAAACAAAAGAATGTCATCCAGAGTGACAAAAAACAGAAGGGCATCCAGAGAGAGGAGAGGACAGAAAGGCATCCAAATAGAAGAGAAAAAAGTGCATGTAGAGAGAAGAGAAGACAGAAGGGTATCCAGAGAGAGGAGAGGACAGAAGGGCCTACATAGAGAGGAGAGAACAGAAGGGCTTCCAGAGAGTGATGAAAACAGAAAAGCATCGAGAGAGAGGAGAGGACAAATGTGCATCTGGATAGAGGATAGAACAGAAGGGCGTCCAGAGAGAGGAGTGAAAAGAGGAGCATCCAGAGAGAGGAGAAGACAGAAGGGCATTCAGAGATAGGAGAGTACAGAAGGGCATCCAAAGAGCAGAGAAGACAGAAGGGCATCCAGAGACAGGAGAAGACAGAAGGGCATCCAGAGCGATGAGAGTACAGGAGAGACTCCATAGAAAGAAGAAAACAGAAAGGCAACGAGAAAGTTTAGAAGACAGAAGGGAATCCAGAGAAAGAAAAGGACAGAAGGGCATCCAAGAGAGGAGAGGACAGAAGGGCATGCAGAGAGAGGAGAATACAGAAGGGCATCCGGAGAGATGATGAGAGAGAAGGGCATCCAGAGAGAGGAGAGGACAGAAGGGCATACAGAGAGAGGAAAGAACAGAAGGGCATCCAGAGAGAGGAGAAGACAGAATGGCATCTGGATAGAGGAGAGAAAATAAGGTCATCCAGAGAGAGTAGGCAAAAGCATGTCATCCATAGAGACGAGAAAACATAAGGGCATCCAGGAAGAGGAAAGAACAGAAGGGCATACAGAGAGATGAGAGTACAGGAGAGCCTCCATAGAGAGAAGAGAACAGAAAAACAAAGAGAGATATTAGAGGACAGAAGGGAATCCAGAGAGAGAAGAGGACAGAACGGCATCCAAGAGAGGAGAGAACAGAAGGGCATCCAGAGAGAGGAGAGGACAGAAGGGCACCCAGAGAGGGGAGAATACAGAAGGCATCTGGATAGAAGAGATTACAGAAGGGCATCCAGAGAGAAGAGAAATCAGGGCATCCAGAGAGAGAAGAGAACAAAAGGCATCCAGAAAGATTAGAGGACACAAGAGCATCCAGAGAGATGAGAGAACAAAAGATCTTCCAGAGAGAGGAGAGAACAGAAGGGCATCCAGAGAGATGAGGGAACAGAAGATCATCCAGAGAGAGAATGGAACAGAATAGCATCCAGAGGGATGATAGGACAGAATAGAATGTAGAGAGAGGAGACAACAGAAGGGCATCAAGAGATGATGAGACAGAAGGGCATCCAGAGAGAGCAGAGAAGACAGAAAGGCATCCAGAAAGCAGAGAAGACAGAAGGGCATCCAGAGAGAGTAGAGAATAGAAGGGTATCCAGAGAGCAGAGAAGACAGAAGGGCATCCAGAGAAAGGAGAAGACAGAAGGGCATCCAGTGAGAGGAGAGAACAGAAAGGCATCAGAGAGAGGAGAGGATAAAAGGGCATCCAGAGAGAGGAGAGAGCAGAAGGTCATCCACAGATTGAGAAGAACAGAAGAGCATTGAGAGAGAGAGGAGACAACATAAGGGATTACAAAGTGAGGAGAGAATAGAAAAGCATCCAAAAGAGGAGAGAACAGAAGGGCATCCAGAGAGATGAGAGAACTGAAGATAATCTAGAGAGAAAGAGAACAGAAGGGCAACCAGAGATATGAGAGGATGGAAAAAGAGCCAGGGAGAAGAGAGGACAGAAGGGTATCCAGACCGTCAAGAGTAGAGAAGGGCATCCAGAGAGAGGTGAGTACAGAAGGGCATCCAGAGAGAGGAGAGGACAGAAGGGCATCCAGAGAGATGAGAGTACAGGAGAGCATCTATAGTGAGAAGAGGACAGAAGGGCAATGAGAGAGAGGAGAGGACAGAAGGGAATCCAGAGAAAGGAGACAACAGAAGGACATCCTGAGGCGGGAGATGACAGAAGGGCATTTACTGATAGGAGAGGACAGAAGGGCATCAGAGAAAGGAGACAACAGAAGGACATCCAGAGAGTGGAGATGACAATATGGCATCCAGAGAGAGGAGAGACCAGAAGGGCATCCAGAGAGAGAGGAGAATACAGAAGGGCATCCACAGAGAGTAGAGAATAGAAGAGCATCGGACAAGAGGAGAAAACAGAAGGGCATCGAGAGAGAGTAGAGTACAGAAGGGAATCCTTAGAGAAGAGAAGACATAAGGGCATTCAAAGAGAGGAGATGACACAAGGGCATCCAGAGAAAGGAGACAACAGAGGGACACCCAGAGAGAGGAGAAGTCAGAAGGACATCCAGATAGAGGAGAGGCCAGAAGGGCATCCAGGGATGAGAATACAGAAGGGCATCCAGAGAGAGGATAGGACAGAAAGGCATGTGGAGAGGAGAACAAAAGGGCATCCAGAGAGAGGGGAAGAGAGAAGGGCATCCAGAGAGAGTAGACTATAGAAAAGCATACAGAGGGGAGAGAACAGAAGAGCATCCAGAGAGAGGAAAGGACAGAAGGACATCCACAAAGAAGGAAGAAAAGGAGCACATCAGAGAGAGGAGAAAACAGAAGAGTATCCTGAGAGAAGAGAGAACAGAAGGGCATCCAGAGAGAGGAGAGAACAGAAGGGCATGCAGAGAGAGAAGAGAACAGAAGTGAATCCAGAGAGAGGAGAGAGCATTAGGGCATCCAGAGAGAGGAGAAGACAGAAGGGAATCCAAAGAGAGGATTGAACAGAAGGGCATCCAAAGAAAGGAGAAGACAGAAGGGCATCCAGAGAGAGGAGAGAACAGAAGGGCATCCAGAAAGAGGAGAAGACAGAAGGACATCCCAAAATAAGAGAGAACAGAAGGGCATCCAGAGAGATGAGAGAACAGGAGAGAATCCAGAAAGAGGAGAGAAACAGAAGTCCATGTAGAGAGACCAGAAGACTGAAAAACATCCGGATAGGGAAGAGTACTGAAGGGCATCCTGAGAGAGGAGAAGACAGAAGGGCATCCAGAGAGAGGAGAGGTCAGAATGGCATCCAGTGAGAGGAGAGAACAGAAGGGCATCTAAAGAGAGGAGACAACAGAAGGATATCCAGAGTGAGGAGAAAATTGTCGGGCATCAAGAGAAAGGAGAATACTGAAGGGCATCGAGAGAATCGAGAGAACAGAAGGGCATAGGGAAAGAGGAGAAGACAGAAGGGCATCCAGAGATAGGAGAGGACAGAAGGTCATCAAGAGAGAGGAGAGCACAAGAGGGAATCCAGAGAGATGGGAGAACAGAAGGATATCCAGAGAGAATAAAGGATACAAGGGCATCTTGAGAGAGGAGAGAAGAGAAGCTCATCCAGAGAGAGGAGAAGACAAAAAGAAATACAGAGAGAGGAGAGAACAGACAAGCATCCAGAGAGCAGAGAAAAAAGAAGGGCATTCAGAGAGAGTACATAATAGATCGGTATCCAGAGAGCAGAAAAAACAGAAGGGCATCCAGAGAAAGGAGAAGATAGAAGAGCATCCAGTGAGAGGAGAGAACAGAAGGGCATCCTGAGAGAGGAGAAGACAGAAGGGCATCCATAGAGAGGTGAAAACAGAAGTGCATCCAGAGAGAGGAGAAGAGAGAAGGGCTTCCAGTGTGAAGAGAAGACAGAAGAGCATCCGCCGTGAGGCGAGATCAGAAGTTCATCCAGAGAGAGAAGAAGACAGAAGGACATCCAGGGAGATGAGAGGACAGAAGTGAATCCAGACGGAGGAGAGAACAGAAGGGCATAAAAAGAGAGGAGAGGACACAAGTGCATCCAGAGAGAGGAGAGAACAGAAAGGCATGTAGAGAGAGGAGAGGACAGAAAGGCATTCAAAGATTTGGAAGAACAGAAGAGCATCGAGAGTGAAGAGACAACATGAGAGCATCCAAAGAGACGAGAGGACAGAAGAGTACCCTGAGTGATGAGATAACAGAAGGGCATCTGGAGAGAGGAGAGGACAGAAGGCTTCCAGAGAGAGCAGACAGAAGGGCATCCAGAGAGATTAGAGGAACAAAAAGAATCTAGAGAGAGGAGAGAACAGAAAGGCAAACAGAGATATGAGAGGACAGAAGGAAATCCAGAGAGAGGAGAGGACAGTAGGGCATCCAGAGAGAGGAGAGAACAGAAGGGCATCTAGAGAGAGGAGAAGACAGAAGGGTATCCAGAGAGAAGGAGTAAAGAAGGGCATACAGAGAGAGGAGAGAACAGAAGGGCATCTAGAGAGGAGAAGTCAGAAGTATATCCAGAGTGAGGAGAAAATTTTCAGGCATTCAGAGAGAAGAGAATTGAAGGGCATCAAGAGAATTGAGAGAACAGAAGGGGATAGGGAGAGAGGAGAAGACAGAAGGTCATCCAGAGAGAGGAGTGGACAGAAGGGCATCAAGACAGAGGAGAGCACAAAAAGGAATCTAGAGTGATGAGAGAACAGAAGGATATCCAGAGAGAATAGAGGACACAAGGGATCTTGAGAGAGGAGAAAAGAGAAGAGAAGCACATCCAGAAGAGAGGAGAAGACAAAAAGTAAATACAGAGATAATAGAGAACAGTAGGGCATCCAGAGAGAGGAGAGGACAGAAGGGCAACTAGAGAGATGAGAGGACAGAAGGGCATCCAGAGAAAGGAGAGGACTGAAGAGCATACGGAGAGTGGAGAGATCAGAAATCATCCGAGAGAGGAGGGAACACAGAGAGCACCCACAGACAGGAGAAGACAGAAGGGCATTCAGAGATAGGAGAGAGCATTAGGGCATCCAGAGAGAGGAGAAGACAGAAGGGAATCCAAAGAGAGGAGAGAATAGAAGGGCATCCATAAATAGGAGAGAACAGAAGGGCATCCAGAGAGATGAGAGTACAGAAGATAATCTAGAGAGAACAGAAGGGCAACCAGAGAGAAGAGAGGACAGAAGAGCATCCAGAGAGTGGAGAGATCAGAAGGGCATCCAGAGAGATGACTTGACAGAAGAGCATATGGAGAGTGGAGAGATCAGAAGGTCATCCAGAGAGAGGGGAAGACAGAAGGGCATCCAGAGAGAGGAGAGGACAGAAGGGCATCCAGAGAGAGGAAAGAACAGAAGGGCATACAGAGAAAGGGGTGGACAGGACATCCAGCGAGAAGAGAGAACAGAAGGGCATCTAGAGAAAGGAGAAGACCGAAGTGCATCCAGAGAGAGGAGAGGACAGAAGGACCTACATAGAGAGGAGATAACAGAAGGGCATCCAGATAGAGGAGAGAACAAAAGAGCTTCCAGAAAGAGAAAAAGACAGAAGGGTTTCAGAGGATAGAAGAGTACAGAAGGGCATCCAGAGAGAAGAGATGACAGAGGGGCATCCAGAGAGAGGAGAAGACAGGAGGGCATCCAGAGCGATGAGAGTACAGGAGAGCCTCCATAGAGAGAAGAAAACAGAAAGGCAACCAGAGAGATTAGAGGACAGAAGGGAATCCAGAGAGAGAAGAGGACAGAAGGGCATCCAAAAGAGGAGAGGACAGAAGGGCATGCAGAGAGAGGAGAAAACAGAAGGGCATCTGGAAAGAGGAGAGAACAGAAGGTAATTCAGAAAGAGGAGACAACAGAAGGTCATCCAGAGTGACAAAAAGACAGAAGGGCATCCAGAGAGAGGAGAGGATAGAAGGGCATCCAAAGAGAAGAGAAGACAGAAGGGCATCCAGAGAGAGGAGAGGACAGAAGGTCATCCAGAGAGAGGAGAGGACAGAAGGGCATCCAGAGAGAGGAAGAGGACAGAAGGGCATACAGAGAGTGGAGAAGACAGAAGGTCATCCAGAGAGAGGAGAAGACAGAAGGGCATCCAAGAGAGGAGAGAACAGAAGGGAATCCAGAGAGATGAGAGAATAAAAGAGCATCCAGAGAGAGGAGAGGCACACAAGAGCATCCACAGATATGAGAGAACAGAAGATCTTCCAGAGAGATGAGAGAACAGAAGGGCATCACAGAGGTGAGTGAACAGAAGATATTCCAGAGGGATGAGAGTACAGAATAGAATCTAGAGAGAGAATAAAACAGGAGGGCAATCAGAGAGATGATGAGAAAGAAGGTCATCCAGAGAGAGGAAACAACAGAAGGTCATTCATAGTAAGGACAATACAGAAGGGCATCCAGAGAGAAGAAGAGACAGAAGGTCATCCAGAGAGAGGAGAGGACAGAAGGGCTTCCAGAGAGAGGAGAGAACATAAGGGCATGTAGAGAGAGAAGAAAACAGAAGGGCATCCAAGAAAGGTGAAAATAAAAGGGCAACCAGAGAGAGGAGAAGACAGATGGGCATCAGATGGGCATCCATTTAGAGGAGAGAACCGAAGGGCATCCAGAGAGAGGAGACAACAGAAGGTCATCAGAGCTAGGAGAAGACAGAAGGGCATACAAGGAGAGGAGAGGACAGAAGAAAATCCGAAGAGAGGAGAGAACCTAAGAGCATCCAGAGGAAGAAAAGGACAGAAGGGAATCCAGAGAGAGAAGAGGAAAGAATGGAATCCAGAGAGAGAAAAGTACAGAAGGGCATCCAGAGAAAGGAAGAGGACAGAAGGCCATCCAGCAAAAGGAGAGAACAGAGGGCATCCAGAGAAAGGAAAAGTCCGAAGGGCATCCAGAGAGAGTAGAGGACAGAAGGTTCTACATAGAGAGGAGAGAACAGAAGGGCTTCCAGAGAGTGAAGAAAACAGAAGGGCATCGAGAGAGAGGAGAGTACAGAAGGGCATCCAAGAGAGGAGAGGACAGAAGGGCATGCAGATAAGGGAGAATACAGAAGGGCATCCTGAAAGAGGAGAAACCAGAAGGTAATCCAGAAAAAGAGGAGACAACAGAAAGACATCCAGAGTGACAAAAAGACAGAAGGGCATCCAGAGAGAGGACAAAACAGAAAGGCATGCAAAGAGAAGAGAAAAGAGAGAGGAGAGAACAGAAGGGCATACAGAGAGAGGAGAGGACACAAGAGCATCCAGAGAGGAGAGAACAGAAAAGCATGTAGAGAGAGGAGAGGACACAGAGTATCCAGAGAGGAGAGAACAGAAGATCTTCCGGAGAGAGGAGAGAACAGAAGGGCATCAGCAAGAGGAGAGAACAGAAGATCATCCAGAGAGAGAGAGAGAACGGAACAGAAGGGCATCTGGAGCGTTATGAGGACAGAATAGAATCTAGAGAGAGGAGACAACAGAAGGGCATCCAGAGAGATGATGAGACAGAAGGGCATACAGAGAGAGGATTGGACAAAAGCTCATCAGAAGAGGAAAGAACAGAACGGGCATCCAGAAAGAGAAGACAGAAGGGCATCCTTCTGGAAAGTAAAGAAGGTCATCCAGAGAGTGTAGACAACAACAGGTCATCCATAGAGATGAAAATACAGAAGGGCATCCAGAGATAGGAGAGAACAGAAAGGCATCCACAGAGATGAGGGAACAGAAGATCATCCAGAGAGATAAGTGTACAGAAGGGCATTCTGAGGGATGAGAGTACAGAAGGGCATGTAGAGAGAAGAGAATACAGAAGGACACCCATAGAGAGGTGAAAACAGAAGAGCATCCAGAGAGAGGAAAGTACAGAATGGCATCCAGAGTGAGGAATGAACAGAAGAGGATCAAGAGAAAGGAGGAGACAGAAGGGAATCCGGATAGAGGAGAGAACAGAAGGTCATCCAGAGAGAAGAGACAACAGACGGGCATCCAGAAAGGAGAAAGACAGAAGAATATAGAGAGTGGAGAGGACAGTAGGATATCTGGAGAGAGGAGAGAACAGAAGGGCATCCAGAGAAAGAGCGGACAGGAGGGCATCCTGAGACTGGAGAGAACAAAAAATCATCCAGAGAGAGGAGAGAAGAGAAGCACATCAAGAGAGAGGAGCAGAAAGAAGGTCATCCAGACAGAGGAGAGAACAGAAGGGCATCCAGAGAGAGGAGAGGACAGAAGGGCATCCAGTGAGAGGAAAGAACAGAAGGGCATCCAGAAAGAGGAGAGAACATAAGTGAATCCAGAGAGAGGAGAAGACAGATCATCAAGAGAGAGGAGATTACAGAAGGGCATCCAGAGAGAAGAGAAAGGAAGGGCATCCAGAGAGAGAATAAGACAGAAGGGCATCCAGATGGAGGAGAGCACAGAAGGGAATACAGAGAGAGAGGAGAGAACAGAAGGTCGTCCAGAGAGAGTAGAGACAGAAGGGCATCCAGAGAAAAGAGAGGAAAGAAGGGCATCCAGAGAGAGGAGAGAACAGAAGGGCATCCAGAGAGAGGAGAGTACAAAAGGGCATACAGAGATATGAGAGAACAGAAGATCTTCTAGAGAGAGGAGAGAACAGACGGGCATCCACAGAGATGATGGTACAGAAATTCATCCAGAGAGAAAAAGGGACAGAAGGGCATCCAGAGAGATGCGAGGACAGAATAGAATCTTAGAGAGAAAACTACAGAAGGGCATCCAGAGAAATGATGAGACAGAAGGGCATCCAGAAAGAGCAGAGGTTAGAGATGGCATCCAGAGAGAGGAAAGAACAGAAGGGCATCCAGAGAGAGGAGAAGACAAAAGGGCATCTAGATAGAGAAGAAAAAAGAAGGTCATCCAAAGAGAAGAGACAAAAGAAGGTCATCCATAGAGACGAAAAGACAGAAGGGCATCCAGAGAGAGGAGAGAACAGAATGGCATCCAGAGAGAGGAGAGAACAGAAGGGCATGTAGAGAGAGGAGCCAACAGAAGGTCATCCAGAGAGAGGAGAAGAGAGAAGGGGATACAGAGAGAGGAGAGGACAGAGGGAATCCGGGAAAGGAGGGAACAGAAGGGCATCCAGAGAGAAGAAAAGACAGAAGGGCATCCAGAGAGAGAAGAGGAAAGAAGGGAATCCAGAGAGAGGAGAGGACAGTAGGGAATCCAGAGAGATTAGAGGACAGAATTGCATCCAGAGAGAGGAGAGAACAGAAGGGCATCCAGAGAAAGGAGGGAACAGATGGACATACCCTGAGAAGAGAGAGTACAGAAGAGCATCCAGAGAGAGAAGAGGACAGAAGGCCATCCAGTGTGAGAGGAGAGAACAGAAGGGCATCCAGAGCGTGGAGAAGACAGAAGGGCATCTAGAGTGAGGTGAGAACAGAGAGGTCATCTAGAGAAAGGAGACAACAGAAGAACATCCAGAGAGAGGAGGAAAACAGAAGGTCATCCAGATATAGCAGAGACCAGAAGGGCATGCAGAGAGAGGAGAACACAGAAGGGCATACAGAGAGGAGAGAGGAAAGAAGAGAAAGGCATCCAGAGAGAGGAGAAGACAGAAGGGCATCCAGAGGGAGGAGAGGACAGAAGGCCATAAAAAGAGAGTAGAGAACAGAAGTGCATCCAGAGAGTGGAGAGAACAGAAAGGCATGTAGAGAGAGGAGAAGACATAAGGGCATCCAGAGAGATGAGAGAACAGAAGAGCATCCAGAGAGAGGAGAGACACAGTGCATCCAGAGAGATGTGAGAACAGAAGGTCTTCCAGAAATAGGAGAGAACAGAAGGGCATCCACAGAGATGAGCGAACAGAAGATCATTGTGAGAAGAAGGGAACAGAAGGGAATCAGGAGGATGTAAGGACAGAAGAGAATCTAGGAGAGGAGAGAGAGAACTGAAGGGCATCCAGAGAGGTGAGAAGACAGAAGGCATCCAGAGAGAGGAGATGACAGAAGGGCATTCAGAGAGAGGAGAGAACAGAAGGGCATCCAGAGAGAAGAGAATACAGAAGGGCATCCAGAAAGAGGAGAGAACAGAAGGTAATCCAGAAAGAGGAGACAACAGAAGGTCATCCAGAGTGACAAAAAGACAGAAGTGCATCCAGAGAGAGGAGAGGACAGAAGGGCATCCAAATAGAAGAGAACAGAAGGGCATCCAGAGAGAGAGAAGACAGAAGGGCATCCAGAGAGTTGAGAGGACAGAAAGGCATGTAGAGAGAGGACAAGACAGAAGGGCATCCATAGATAGGAGAAAAACAAAAGGGCATCCAGAGAGAGGAGAAGACAGAAGGGCATCCAGAGAAATGACTGGACAGAAGAGCTTCGGTTAGTGAAGAGATCAGAACAGCATCCAGAGGGAGGGGAAGACAGAAGGGCATCTGAAGAGAGGAGAAGACAGAACGGCTTCCAGAGAGGAGAGAGATACAGATGGTCATCCATAGAGACAAGAATACTGAAGGGCATCCAGAGAGAGCAGAGAACAGAAGGCTTCCCGAGAGAGGAAGAGAACAGGAAGGACATGTAGAGAGAGAAGAAGACAGAAGGGCGTCCAAGAAAGGTGAAATAAGAAGGGCATCCAGAGAGAGGAGAAGACGGATGGGCATCCAGTTAGAGGAGAGACCCAAAGGGCATCCAGAGAGAGGAGACAACAGAAGGTCATTCAGAGGGAGGAGAAGACAGAAGGGCATACAGGAGAGGAGGGGACAGAAGGAAATCCAGAGAGAGGAGAGAACTGAAGGACATCCAGAGAGAAGAGAAGACAGAAGGGCATCCAGAGAGAGAAGAGGAAAGAAGGGAATCCAGAGAGAGAGAAGAGGACAGAAGGGCATCCAGAGAAAGGAGAGGACAGAAGGCCATTCAATGAGAGGAGAGAACAGAAGGGCATCCAGAGAAAGGAGAAGATGGAAGCGCATCCAGAAAGAGGAGAGGACAGAAGGGCCTACATAGAGAGGAGAGAACAGAATGGCTTCCAGAGAGTGAAGAAAACAGAAGGGCATCGAGAGAGAGGAGAGGAGAAATTTGCATCTGGATAGAAGATAGAACAGAATGGCATTCAGAGAGAGGAGGGAACAGAAGACCTTCCAGAGAGAGGAGAAGACAGAAGGGCATCCAGAGAGAGGAGAAGACAGAAGGGCATCCAGAATGAGGAGAAGACAGAAGGGCATCAAGAGCGATGAGAGTACAGGAGAGCCTCCATAGAGAGAAGAAAACAGAAAGGCAACCAGAGAGATTAGAGGACAGAAGGGAATCCAGAGAGAGAAGAGGACAGAAGGGCATGCAGAGAGAGGAGAGGACAGAAGTGCATGCAGAGAGAAGAGAAAACAGAAGGGCAACCAGAAAGAGGAGAGAACAGAAGGTAATCCAGAAAGAGGAGACAACAGAAGGTCATCCAGAGTGACAAAAAGACAGAAGGGCATCCAGAGAGAGGAGAGGACAGAAGGGCATCCAGAGAGAGGAGAAGACAGAAGGGCATCCAGAGAGAGAAAAGACCTGAAGGACATCCCGAGAGATGAGAGTACGGGAGAACCTCCATAGAGAGAAGAAAAACAGAAAGACAAAGAGAGATATTAGAGGACAGAAGGGAATCCAGAGAGAGAAGAGGACAGAAGGGCATCCAGAGGGAGGAGAGAACAGAAGGGCATCCAAGTGAGGAGAGAACAGAAGGGCATCCAGAGAGAGGAGAAGACAGAAGGGCAAACAGAGAGAGAGAGAGAGAGAGAGGAGAGAACATAAGTGCATTCAGAGAGAGGAGAAGACAGAAAGCATACAGAGAGAGGAGATTACAGAAGGGCATCCAGAGAGAAGAGAAAAGAAGGGCATCCAGAGAGAGAAGAGAACAGAAGGGCTTCCAGAGAGAAGAGAGGACACAAGAGCATCCAGAGAGATGAAAGGAACAGAAGATCTTCCAGAGAGAGGAGAGAACAGAAGGGCATCCACAGAGATGAGGGAACAGAAGATCATCCAGAGAGAGAATGGAACAGAAGGGCATCCAGAGGGATATGAGGACAGAATAGAATCTAGAGAGAGGAGACAACAGAAGGGCATCCAGAGAGATGATGAGACAGAAGGCATCCAGTGAGAGGATTTAAACAAAAGCGCATCCAGAGAGAGGAAAGAACAGAGGCCATCCAGAAAGAGAAGACAAAAGGGCATCTTGATAGAGGAGATTAAAGAAGGTCATCCAGAGAGAGTAGGCAAAAGCAGGTCATCCATAGAGATGAAAAGACAGAAGGGCATCCAGAGAAAGGAGAGAACATAAGGGCATCCACAAAGATGAGTGAACAGAAGATCATCCCAAGAGAGAAGGGTACAGAAGGACATCCTGATTGATGAGAGAACAGAAGGGCATGTAGAGAGAGGAGAAGACAGAAGGACATCCATAGAGAGGTGAAAACAGACGGCATCTCTTGTGGTAAATCTCTCACCCATGGGAAGTCCATAGAAGAAAAGACACAAGTCAATAAGTATCAAATGAATGCTGCATGCCTAGTTTGGGCAGATTTACCATTAAACTACACTATTCCCCGGCTATGAGAGCTCTTAACAACTTGCGATTTCCTAGGTCAAGGCCTTCTTTGTCTTCTCTGTCTTTTCCACCAACTGCCCTCTCCTTCGACCAACTCCCAACTCCGCCGCTTCTCCTCCGACGGCTCCCTGGTCTTCCTCTTTTCTGCCTCTGGCTCCTCCCACTCCTCTTCTACTGCAATCACTGGCTGTAGCCTTTATTTCACAAATTTGATTGGACAGAAGGTTTACAAGATTCACTCCTCCTTCGCAGCCCCTCCCAGGAGTGGAATACCATGACAACAAGAGGCTATGGCTATCCACCACATTTCCCCCGTTTTGTCCAATAATAAATTTTTTCACATATTAATTTAACACTAACTATATTACCATGTTGTGATTGTTAAAGTACAAGATAAACCTAACACCCAGTCCATCATTTTTGTTAACTAAATAGAACCTTGCCATCACTCTCAATTAAAAAACTTAGTTCTGAACCTGGCTTATGTCCTGTCTCAAAATGAATAGTATCTGAAAACATCCTCTCAAAGTAAATAGCCTGGGTTGGCTGTGAGATTATAAATCTTCAACCCCATCAGAAATCCAGAATGACTCAGTTAAATAAAGATATGGGGAAGCACAAAGCGTGGCTTCTAAACTCAACCAATTTAAATAGACCACTGAACATCTAGACAGTTCCTTATTTCAAAATGTTGGAGCATCTGGTCTTCAGCCTTCTGGCCCAGGAATCATCTGACAGACCTAGTAATGCAGAATTTACTAAGGGCTGATTACTCTGTCTTGGCAGATATAATCAGTCGACTATTCTGCAAGTGTGTTTCTTTCTTGCACACTATTTCGTCTGTAGATGAAAAGAGACAATTCTTGCCTAGTGGCTGTCATACCACAACTGGGTAACTCCAAAGATGCTCAATTTTTTCTTAGAATTCAAGACTGGGAAGCTGTCAGGATCAGATAGGTCTCCAATAAAATAAATGTTTATATAAGAATGTTTGTAATGTCAATTCTATGGATTTCTGATGTTTTTGAAAATCAACTATGTAAGGCAATCTGAACAGTTGTCTGTTAATTCCTTCCACTAATTTTTTTTTTATTAAAAAGAACTGGGTCTAAGCCTTGTATTTCTAAATAAGATATATAGGTACAATGCCTAGATGAGAGTAATATATTAATCCCACTTTTGTATTAATAAGAAACATGCCAGTGAAAACCCTAAATTTGTATAAAATAAATTCCATATTAATGTAAGAGATTATAATTCAACCTTGTAACTATCATAAAGATTTCTTACCAATTTAAGAAATAACTATTTTTTTAAAACTGGGTCTAAGCTTTGTATTTCTAAATGAGTTATACAGGCACAATGCCTATATAGAGAAAAATATTAATCCCACTAATTCCTGAGATTTAGCTCTCTAATGCCCTTCCTGTCTGAAGCTACAATTGTAAAATATCCTTAAATTACAACACATGTATAATTTACAAAGTAACCAGAACCATCCACCCCAACATAAGGAACTGGGGCGATGATCTTTTGTCTGCTTCAGCTGAATTGGGGCAAAGAATCCCCATCTGGGGCCCATAGGGAAACAGGAAAATTGGCTTAGTCAAAGGAGAGCTAGCTGGCATCACATGCCTTGAAGTCACTGTGTACTGAGAAAGTTCATAGCAAAGCTGACACCAACTGTTACAGTCAGAAAGGCTGGACAGGCAAGCTAGCTGTTCTGGAAAAGTTCTGAAAGCAAGTCCTTAAAAGAAGCAGCTTCGATGCAGTTGCAGTAGAATCAAGCACGAACCTGAAATAGGAAGTCCTAGAGACTCAGAATCCCCGAGTATAAATCATGCTAGGGCTAAGTTTCTCTTCTTTCATCCTGTAACATATAAAACTTAAAAACAACAGGTAGTTTTATAAAAAAAAATTCACATGGAACATGTAGGGCACACAGCTTGTCAATGAAGATCAATAAAGAAAGGCCACTGCCCTCTTCAGGTAGTTTGATTACTTAATCAAACTATATATAACTTATATACATGCCCTCATAAAGGATGCCATGTATTAAGTCATGAGAAATTATTACGCAATTAAATGTTCTTGGCTTTGTATTGACATTTTAGTCCCAGCCAGTTAAGTCCATATAAGAGACATAACACCATATATACATCACCCATTTGGTTGGTTGAGTTAATCTCCCTTTTCTTCTGTGTTGACTAGTGCTTAGGGGGTCTCCCTTTGTCATTTCTGATCTTTATCCATTTGGAAGGAACCCACAGCTTTTCTTTTCCTGTGGAAACATAAAATAACCTCTCCCCCAGCATAATACATTTCCCAATTTCCATTCTGATGTCATAATATCCTTAATATAAACAGGTTGATTTAGTTCAGAAGTTTTTTCCACAATCCAATGTCTCTCAGCAGCTGTGGAGTTTGTTCATTTGCATTTAAAAATTTTAGAGTTAATAAAGCACTATGTAATCTATCTTTGGGGTTCTTATTGATCCCTTTTGCCTATTAAGCATCTCCTTTAGAGTTCAATTGGATCTCTCCACAACTGCTTGTCCCGAAGGATTATGTGATATGCCTGTAACATGTTTTATATTATAATATGTAAAAAACTTCTCCATCTTATTAGAGGTATATGCTGGACCATTGTCGTTTTAGTTGGTATGGGTATCCCATAATGGCCATGACTTCTAACAAATGTGTAATTACAGAATCAGCCTTTTAATGCAGTTGCCCATTGAAATCCTGAATATGTGTCTATAGTATGGTGCACATATTTCAGTTTACGAAACTCTGTAAAATGAAGACATCCATTTGCCAATTGTCATTTTTTGAGTACCCTTAGGGTTAGTTCCTGTAGGCAATGGAGTTTGGTTATATAATGAGCAAGTAGGGGCATTGCCTCACAATTTCCTGGCTTGTTGCCAAGTAATAGAGAACCCTTCTTTAAACCTTTGCTATAAACATGATGTTTTTTATGAAATTCTTAGCCTCTAGCACACTTCCTATCAATAGCTGGTTGATATCATTATACTTGTGCTAGAGGGGCCTGGCAGACCTGTATGGGATCTTCTGTGGTATATATATTGGGTTACTTCTATTTAATAATTTGTTGTAGTTGAAAAAAAATGAGGTCAATTCAGAATTATCTTGAATAAGTTCAGCAGTCTCTATGTGTAAATAAACCCTTTCTGTATATTGTGAGTCAGTTACTATATTAAGGGAGTCTTGAAAATCTGACAATACCAAATTATGCGTATAATTCAGATTTTGAACTGACTTATAGGAACTCTCAGCCACCTACTTATGTCTTTGATTTATATCCTGCTTTTCCTGATACTAACATCAGTGTAAAATGTAGGGGCTCAGATATCGGAGTTCCTTTTAAAATACGAGGGATAATTCAATTAGTCTTTTATGAACTGAAGCCGCTTGCTTTTAGGATATTTGTTGGTAATCTCTCCAAAAGTTATTACATGCTCTGTGCCAATGTTCATCTTGTGCCCATAACGAGGTGGTAATTTCTGCATCAATAAAAGGACAACGATTTCAGTCGGGTCCATTCCAACTATTGTCTAAGTCTCATTTTCCTTTCAGTATTAATTCAGAAACTTCTCAATGTAGGTTTTAACTTTTTACTCTGTTTATGGGCTAAAAATCCCACTCTAGGATATAATCTTCTCTCTGCATAAGAATTCCAGTAGGAGAGTGAGTAGAAGGTAAAATAACTAAGATGCAGGCCATTTTTGGATCAATACGATCTAGATGTGTATCCTGCAGTTTTCTTTCTACCAAGGCTAACTCCTTCTCAGCATCAGGAGTCAATTCCTAGGACTATTTAAATCTTTATCGCCTTGTAAGGTTTGAAAAAATTACTTAGTTCTTGAGTGGTCAAGCCATTGTTGGTCGCAGCCAGTTTATATCTCCAAGTAACTTCTGAAAATAATTTAGGGTTTAATTGGTTCTTCTAATTTGTACCTTTTGTGGCTTAACCGTTTGTAGACTTATCTTATACCCCTAGATAATTAATAGAATCTCCTCTTTGTATTTTTTCGGGGCTATTTGCAATCCCCAGCAAGGCAAGATTTTTTACTTCATCAAACATTTTTGCACGATATTAATATCTGAATCAGCCAACAAAATATCATCCATATAATGATAAATAATGATTTGGGAAACCTTTTGAGAATTATCTCCAATGGCTGTTGTACAAAGTATTGACACAAGGTAGGGACTATTTACCATTCTTGTGGTAAGACTTTCCAATGATATCTCTTTACTGGGCAACCTTTATTAAAGGTAGGTACTGAGAAAGCAAACCTTTCCCTATCACATTCATGTAGAGGAATAGTGCAGAAACAATCTTTCAGAACAATCACTATAATGGGCCAATCCTTAGGCAACAAGGAAGGCAATGGGATACCAGGCTGCAAAGAACCCATAGGCTGAATAATCTTATTAATGCTCTGAGATCTGTCAACATCCTTCATTTGCCAGATTTCTTTTTAATGACAAATACTGGAGAATTCCAAGGACTGGTAAACTCTTCAATATGCTGAGCCTCCAGTTGTTCCTGGACAAAACTGTTCTAATACCTGTAATCTTTCTTTTGTCATAGACCACTGCTCAATCCAAATGGGTTGATTAGACAACCACTTTAGTGATAATGTTGTTGGTGTTTGGTTTTAGAAATGGCTCTTTGGGTAGAGCTAAATTGTCGGCCTCTACCATATGTTGTTTATGAACAGCTTGGACAGTGTGAGACTACCTTAAATAACGTTGTTTAAAATTTTAAATTTTATTAGGAGCCTGATGAATTCATGATTAAACATTGTCACTGAGGGGATATTAATCTGGGTCTTCCACGGTTGTAATAGATCTCTTCCCCATAAGTTAATGGCTATATCAGCACGTATGGCCTTAATTTTCTTAGTTGACATTCTTGGTACTATACATTTAAGCCATCTGGTGCTTTGTTTATTTTGGATAAAGTTCCAAGTCCTTTAAACTGGAATTCTACTTCATGAAGTGGCCAACTTCAGGTCAAGAATTTGGAGAAATAACAGTGACATCTGCTCCCCGTGTCAACCATCCCCTCAATCTCAATATTATTCACTAGCATTCTTAGTTTTGGTCTTTGATCTTCTATAGGCATCCAGAGAGAGGAATGAACAGAAGGGCATCAAGAGAGAGGAGAAGACAGAAGGGCATCAAGAGAGAGGAGAGAACAGAAGGGCATTCAGAGAGAGGAGAAGACAGAAGGCATCGAGAGAGTGGAGAGGACAGAATGGCATCCAGAGAGAGGAGAGAACAGAAGAACATCCAGAGAGAGGAGCAGAAAGAAGGTCATGCAGTCAGAAGAAGAGAACAGAAGGTCATCCAGAGAGAAGAGACAACAGAAGGACATCTAAAGAAAAGAAAAGACAGAAGAATATACAAAGAGTGGAGAGGACAGTAAGATATCTGGAGAGAGTAGAGAACAGAAGGGCATCCAGAGAAAGGGTGGAAAGAAGGGCATCCTGAGACTGGAGAATATAGAAAACCATCCAGAGAGAGGAGAGAAGAGAAGCACATCAAGAGAGAGAAGCAGAAAGAAGGTCATCCAGAGAGAGGAGAGAACAGAAAGGCATGCAGACAGAGGAGAGAACAAAAGAGCATCCAGAGAGAGGAGCAGAAAGAAGGTCATCCAGACAGAGGAGAGAACAGAAGGGCATCCACAGAGAGTAGAAAACAGAAGGGCATCGAGTGAGAGGAGAGGACAGAATGGCATACAGAGAGAGGAGAAGACAGAAAAAACATCCAGAAGAGGATAGAAAAGAAGGGCATCCAGAGAGTGGAGGAAACAGAAGATCATCCAGAGAGAGAAGAGAACAGAAGGGAAACCATAGAGGGGAGAAGACAGAGGACATCCAGAGAGAGGAGAGAACAGAAGGGCATCCAGAGAAATGAGAAACTGAAGGGCATCCAGAGAGAGGAGAGGACAAAAGGGCCTACATAGAGAGGAGAGAACAGAAGGGCATCCAGACAGTGGAGAAAACAGAAGGGCATCCAGAGAGAGGAGAAGACAGATTTCCCATTGGATAGAGGATAGAAACAGAAGGGCATCGAGAGAGAGGAGAAAACAGACGAGCATCCAGAAAGAGGAGAATACAGAAGGGCATCCAGAGAGCAGAGAAGACAGAAGGGCATCAAGAGAGGAGAAGACCGAAGGTCATCAAGAGAGAGGGAGAGAACAGAAGGGCACCAGAGCGATGAGAGTACAGAAGAGCCCCATAGATAGAAGAGAACAGAACGGCAACCAGAGAGAGTAGAGGACAGAAGACAATCCAGAAAGAGAAGAGGACAGAAGGGCATGCAGAGAGGAGAGAACAGAAGGGATCCAGAGAGAGGAGAGGACAGAAGGTCATCAAGAGAGGGGAGAAGACAGAAGGGCATCCAGAAAGAGGAGAGAACATAAGTGCATCCAGAGAGAGGAGAAGAAAGATCATCCAGAGAGAGGAGATTACAGAAGGGCATCCAAAGTGAAGAGAAAAGAATGGCATCCAGAGAGATAAGAAGACAGAAGGGCATCCAGACTGAGGAGAGGACAGAAGGGCATCCAGAGAGAGGAGAGAACAGAGGGGCATCCAGAGAGAGTAGAGACAGAAGAGCATCCAGAGAGAGGAGAGGACAAAAGGGAATCCAGGGAAGAGAAGACAAAAGAATGTCATCCATAGAGACGAAAAGGCAGAAGGGCATCCAGAAAGAGGAGAGTCCAGAAGGACATCCAGTGAGAGGAGATGACAGAAGGGCATCCAGAGAGAGGAGAGAACAAAAGGGCATCCAGTGAGAGGAGAATACAGAAAGGAGAGGACAGAAGGGCATCCATAAAGAAGAGAAGACAGAAGGGCATCCAGAGAGAGGAAAGGACACAGGGCACTAGAGAGATGAGAGAACAGAAGAGACCTCCAGAGAGAGAAGAGAACAGCAGGGCATCCAGAGAGAGGAGAAGACTTAAGGGCATCGGGAGAGAGTCAAGAGAATGATGGGCATAGGGAGAGAGGAGAAGAGATAAAGGCATCCAGAGAGAGGAGAGAACAGAAGGGCATTGAGAGAGAGGTGAGGACAGAAGGGCATCCGGAAAGAGGAGGACAGAAGGGCATCCTGAGACTGAAGAGAACAGAAAATCATCCAGAGAGAGGAGAGAAGAGTAGCGCATCCAGAGAGAGGAGAAGAACGGAGGTCATCCAGACAGAAGAGAGAACAGAAGGGATCCACAGAGAGGAGAAGACTGAAGGCATCGAGAGAGAGGGAGAGGATAGAAGGGAATCAAGAGAGAGGAGAGAACAGAAGAACATCTAGACAGAGGAGAGGACAGAACAGAATATAGAGAGAGGAGAAGACAGAGAGATGATAGAACAGAAAGGCATTCAGAAAGAGGAGGAAATGGAAGGGCATCCAGAGAGAGGAGAACAACAGAAGGGGCATCCAGAGACAGGTGAGGGCAAAAAGGGCATCCAAAGAGAGAAAAGGCAACCAGAGAGATTAGAGGACAGAAGAAAAATTAGAGAGAGAAGAGGACAGAAGTGCATGACGAGAGGAGAGAACAGAAGGCATCCAGAGGGAGGAGAGGACAGAAGGGCATCCAGAGAGGGGAGAAGTCATAAGGGCATCAGAAAGAGGAGAGAGAACATAAGTGCATCAGAGAGAGAAGAAAAGAGATCATCCAGAGAGAGGAGATTACAGAAAGGCATCCAGAGAGAAGCGAAAGGAAGGGCATCCAGAGAGAAGAGACAGAAGGCATCAAATGGAGGAGAGGACAGAAGGGCATCCAGAGAGAAGAGAGAACAGAAGGACATCCAGAGACAGAGAGGAAAGAAGGGCATCCAAAGAGAGGAAAGAACAGAAGGGCATCCAGAGAGAAGAGAGGACAAAAGGGTATACAGAGAGAGGAGAGAACAGAACGGTATACACAGAGATGAGGGAACAAAAGATCACCAGAGAGAGAAGGGTACAGAAGGGCATCCAGAGGGATGTGAGGACAGATAGAATCTAGAGAGAGGGAGACAAAAGAAGGGCATCAGATAGATGATGAGACAGAAGGGCACCAGAGAGAGGAGAGGATAGAAGGGCATCTGGATAAAGAGAGAAAAGAAAGTCATCCAGAGAGTGGAGGCAAAAAGAAGGTCATCCAGAGAGACGAAAAGACAGAAGGCCATCCAGAAAGACGAGAGACCAGAAGGAATCAGAGACAGGAGAGGACATATGGGCATCAAGAGAAAGGAGACAACAGAAGGACACCAGTGAGAGGAGATGACAGAAGGCCATCAGAGAGAAGAGAGACCAGAAGGGCATCCAGAGAGAGGAGAAAAACAGAAGGGCATCCAAAGAGAGGAGAGGAAAGAAGGGCATCCATAGAGAAGAGAAGACAGAAGGGCATCAGAGAGAGTAAAGGACACAAGGGCACCTAGAGAGATGGAGAACAGAAGACCATCAGACAGAGAAGAGAAAAGAAGGGCATCCAGAGAGAGGAGAATACTTAAGGGCATCGAGAGAGTCGAGAGAACTGATGGGCATAGGGAGAGAGGAGAAGACAGAAGGGCATCCAGAGAGAGGAGAGGACAGAAGGGCATCCAGAGACTGGAGAGGACAGAAGGGCATCCAGAGTGAGGGAGGAAAAGAAGGTCATCTGAGACTGGAAGAGAACAGAAAATCATCCAGAGGGAGGAGAAGAGAGAGTAGCGCATCCAGCGAGAGAAGAATGGAGGTCATCCAGACAGAAAACAGAACAGAAGGGCATCAAGATCGGAGAAGACTGAGGTCAATCCAGAAGCGAGGAATTGGAGAACAGAAGAGCATCCTAGAGAGAGGAGAGGACAGAAAGAACGGGAAGCAGAGAGAGAGAAGACAGAAAAAACATCCAGAGAGATGACAGAACAGAAAGGCATTCAGGAGAGAGGAGGAAAGGAAGGGCATCCAGAGAGAGGCGAAAGCAGAAGAAGGGCATCAGAAACAGGAGAGGACAAAAGGGCATCCAAACAGAGGAGGAGAACAGAAGGTCATAGAGAGAGAGGAGCGGACAGAAAGGCCATCCAGAGAGAGGAGAAGACAGAAGGGCATGCCAAAGAGTGGAGAGGACACAAGGGATCCAGAGGATGAGAGAACAGAAGAGATCCATAAGAGAAGAGAGAATAAGGTCATCCACAGAGATGAGAGGAAAGAAAGGAATCTAGAGGAAGGAGAAAAGAGAAGGGCATGTAGACGAGAGGAGAAGACAGAAGGGCATACAAAGAGAGGAGAAGACAGAAGGGCATTCGGATAGAGGAGAGAACAGAAGGGCATCCAGGAAGAGGAGGCAAAAGAAAGTCATCCAGGTAGAGGAGAAGACAGAAGGGCATACAGAGAGAGGAGGAGGACAGAAGGAACCAGAGAGAGGAGAGGACAGACGGGATCCGGAGAGGGGG
>NW_023046313.1:0-60322 GCF_011762505.2 Arvicanthis niloticus
CAGAAGGGATGTTTCTGTTTTGAACTATGGAAAAGCACACCCCTGCGGTGGACATTGGTGAGGACGCCCCTGTTGTCGACATTGGTAAAACATCTCTGTGGTGGAGAGTCCAGTGGACCTCTTGTGGTTGACAGGAAAAAGATGTCCCTGTGGTGAAGAGTGTTGAGCACAACTCTATGTTGGATATTGGTGAGAATATCCCTGTGGTGAACATTGGGCATGATGTCCCTGTGGCTGACCAAGTGTAGGACATTCCTGTGGTGGACAGTGGGGTGGTGGTTTTTGTGCTGGACAGTTGGAAGGATATCCTTGTGCTGGACAGTGAGGAGGACGTCTCTGTGGTGGACAATGGAAAGGACATCACTGTGGTGGACAGTAGAGATGACCTCCCTGTGGCAGACAGTAAGAAGAATATCCCTGTTCTGGAAAGTGAGAAAGACATTTATGTTGAGGATTTTAAAAAGGATGTCACTTTTGTGGACATTGGGAAGGACCTCCTTGTGGTGCACAATGGGAAGGATATCCCTCTGGTGGACAGTTGGGAGGACATTCCTGTGGTGGACAGCTGAGAGGAACTCTCTGTGGTGGACAGTGGGAAGGACATCTCTGTGGTGGACAGCGAAGCGGAGTACTCTGTGTTGGATAGTTGGGATCCCTGTGCTGGACAGTGATGAGGACATCCCTGTGGTGTACAGTGGGGAGGACGTTTCTGTGGTGGACAGGAAAACACTATTTTGGTGGACCTTGGGAATGATGTCCCTGTTTTGGAGAGTGCAGAGCACATCACTGTGGTGGACAGTGGTGATGATGACATTGTGGACAGTGGGGAGGATGTTCCTGTGGTGCACAAAAAATGTCTTTTTGGTGGACAGTGGGAAGTATTTGCCTGGAGTGGAGAGTGCAGTGGACATCTCTGCAATGGACAGTGGTAAGAACATTTCTGTTATGCACAGAAGAATGTCCCTGTGGTGCACAGTGGAAAGGATGTTCCTGTGGTGAACAGTGGGAAGGATTTCCCACTGGTGGACATTGGTGAGGATGACCCTATGGTAAATACTGGTAAGGATGTCCCTGTGGTGGACAGCAGGGAGAACCTTTCTGTGGTGGACAGTGGGTAAGATATCCCTGTGATGGAAAGTGGGAGGTAGTCACAGAGGTGGTAAATGGGAAGGACATCCCTGTGGTATAGAGTGCTGAGTACTTCACTGTAGTGCACACTGAGGAGGACATGCCTGTGGATTACACTGTGGAGGACATCCGTGTGGTGGACTATGGGGAGGACCTCCCTGTGGAGGATGGTTGTGAGTACTTCCCTGTGGTGGACAATGGGGTGGATGTCAATGTAGTCGACAGATGGAAAGACGTCCCTGTGGTGGTAGTGGGAAGGATATTTCTTTGTTTTACAGTGGGAAGGACATCCATGTTGTGGACAGTGGGGAGGACCTGCCTGTGGTGGACAGTAGGAAGGATGTCCGTGTAGTGGACCTTGGTGAGGACAGCCCTGTGTTGGACAGTGTGGAAAACATCCCTGTGGTGGAAAGTGGGGAGGACGTCCCTTTGGTTGACACTGGGGAATAAGTCCCTGTGGTAGACAGTTGGAAGAATGTCTTTCTGGTGGACAGTGGGAAGGACACCCTGTGGTGGATAGTTGGAAGTACGTCCCTGCTCTAAACAGTGGAGAGGACTTCCCTTAGGTGGACAGTGGGGAGTATGTCCCTGTGGTGGACAGTGGTCAGGATGTCTTTTGGTGGACAGTGGTGATGATGTTTCTCTGGGGCAAAGGAGAATGTCCCTTTGGTAGACATTGGGAATGATGTCTCTGTCATGGATTGTGCAGAAAACATCTCTTGGGTAGACAGTGGTGAGGCCATCCATGGTGTGCACAAGAAGATGTACCTGTGGTGCACAAGGGTGAGGACATCGCTGTTGTGCATGGGAGGATGTCTTGTTGTGCACAGTGGGGAGGATGTCCTTGTGGTGAACAGTGAGAAGGACATCCCTGTGGTGGAGAGCTGGGAGGAACTTTCTGTGGTGTACAGTGGGAAGGACGTCCCTGTTGTGGACAGTGGAAAGGACTTCTCTTTAGTGGACTTTGGGGAATACATTCATTTGGTGGACAATGGGGAGGACGTCGTTTGGTGGAGAGTGTTGAGGAAGTTTCTCTGGTGCAAAGGAGAACGTCCTTTGGTGGACATTGGATATGATGTCCCTGCCTTGGAGTGTGCAGAGGACATCTCTGGGGTAAACTGTGTTGAGGACATTCCTGGTGAGCAAAGGCAGACGTTCCTGTGGTGCACACGGGTGAGGACATCACTGTTGTGCACAGGAGGATGTCCCTGTGGTGCACAGTGGGGAGGATGTCCTCGTGGTGAACAGTGAGAAGGATGTTCCTGTTTTGGACAGCTGGGAGGACCTCTATATGTTTAACAGTAGGAAGGACCTCCCTGTGATGGCTAGGACATCCATATGGTGGACATTGGGGAGGACATCCCTGTTTTGGACAGTGGGGAGGACTTTACTGTTGTGGACAGTTGGAAGGACATCACTGTGGTGGACAGCTGGGAGGACCTTTCTTTGGTTGACAGTGAAAAAGATTTCCAGTGATGGACAATGATGAGCAGTGCGTTGGACAGTGCAAAAGACAACCTTGTAGACTGTAGTAAGAACTTGCAGTAAGAACAAAGTTCCTGTGGTGCACAAGAGAATGTCTCTTTGGTGGACAGTGAGAAGGGTGTCCTTGTAGTGGGGAGTTCAGAGGACATCTCTGGGGAGTACAGTGGTAAGAACATCCCTGTTGTGCACAGGAGGATGTCCCTGAAATGTACAGTGGGGAGGACATCACTGTGGTGGACAGACAGAAGAATGTTCCTGTTGTGGACAGTGGGGAGGACCTCCCTGTGGTGAACAATGTGTAGGATGTCCCTGTGGTTTACAGTGTGGAGGATATTCATGTTGTGGACAGTGGTGAGGACGTCCCTGTAGTGGACATTGGAGAGGACAACCATGTTGTGTACAGTGGTAAGGATGTCCTCGTGGTACACAGGATGATGTCCCTGTTGTGGATATTGGGAAGGACATCTCTATGTTGAACAGTTGAAAGGACATCCCTGTGATTTACAGTTGGGAGGACCTCCCTGTGGTGGATAGTGGAGAGAACTTTTCTCTGGTGGAGAGTGGTATATACATGTTTGTTGTAAACAGTGGCGAGGACGTCAATCTGGTAGACAGTGGAAAAGACATCCTTGTGGTGGACAGTAGAGGACTACCCTGTGGTGGACAGTGCGAAGGACATATAAGTTGTGGACAGTGGGAAGGACATCCCTGTTGTGGACATTGGGATAGACCTCTTTTGGTGGACAGTGGGAAGGGTGTGCCTCTGGTGGACAGTGGGGAGTACCTACTTGTGATGGACAGTGGGAAGGAGATCACTGTTATGATCTGAGAAGAGGATATCATTGAAGTGGACAGTCTTAAGGATGTCGTCTTTGTGGACAGCGGGGAGGACTTTTCCAGTTTGAATAGTGGGAAGGATATCACTGTTGTAGACAGTGGGGAGCAAGTCCAAGTGGTGGACAGTGGGGAGTATTTCCCTGTGATGGACAGTGGGGAGGATATTACGGTGGTGCACTAGAGAATATCCCTGTGGTGCATACTTGGAAGGATGTCCATATGGTGGAGAGTCCGGAGGACATATTTGTTGTGGACAGTGGTTAGGACATCCCTGTTGTGCACAGGGGGATGTCCCTGTGTTGCACAGTAGGGAGGATGTCCCTGTTGTTTTCAGTGGGAAGGATTCGCTGTGTTTGATAGTTGGGAGGACATCCGTGTTGTGGACAGTTAGGAGGATGTCCCTGTGTTGGAGAACTGAGAGGATTTCACTGTAGTAGACAGTGTGTATGATGGCCTTGTTGACAGTAAGAACAACACTCCGGTGGTGCACAAGAGAATGTCTCTTTGGTGGACAGTGAGAATGATGTTCTTCTAGTGGGGAGTGCAGAAGACATCTCTGGGGTAGACAATGGTAAAAACATCCCTGTTGTGCACAGGAGGATGTCCCTGTGGTGTACAGTGGAAAGGACATCCCTGAAGTGGACAGTGAAGAGGACTTTACTGTGATGGACCATTGTCATCCTTGTGGTCGACTGTGGGAAGGACTTCCCTTTGGAGGACATTGTTGAGGACAACAATGTGGTGGACAGGCAGAAGGTTGTCCCTGTAGTAGACGGAGGGGAGGACCTCCCTGTGGTGGACAGTGGGTAGGATGTCCCTGTGGTTTACAGTGCAGAGAATATTCTTGTGGTGGACTGTGGTGGTAACTTCCATGTAGTGCATATTGTTGAGGACAACCATGTTGTGGACAGTGGTAAGGATGTCCTTTTAGTACACAGGAGGATGTCCCTGTGGTGGACAGTGGGAAGAATGATCCTGTGGTGGACTGTTGGGGAGCAACTCCTTGGGGTGGACAGTTGGGAAGATGTCCCTGTGGTGGACAGTGGGTAGGACCATTCTGTTGTGGACACTGTGATGGACGTCCTTGTGAAGGACAGCGGGGAGTAATTCCCTGTTTTGTACAGTGGGATGGATGTTTCTTTAGTGGGCAGTTGGGAGTATATTTGTGTGGTGGACAGTTAGGCAGACGTTCCTGTGGTAAACAGTGGGAAGGAAGTCCTTTTTGTGGACAGTGAAAGGATGTCCATGTGGTGGACAATGGGAAGGACATCCCTGTTGTAGACAGTGGTGAGGTTCTCCCTGTGGTGGACAGTGTGAAGGACGTCCTTGTGGTGGACAGCAGGGAGAACCTCTCTGTTTTGGACAGTGGTAAAGATATCCCTGTGATAGACAGTGATGAGTATGTTTCTGTGGTGTACAGTGGAAAGGACGTCCCTGTTGTGGACAGTGATGAGGACCTCCCAGTCATGGATATTGGGAAGGACGTCCCTGTGGTGAACAGTGGAAAGGATTTTTCTGTGATGGACAGTGGAGAGGACCTCCTAATGGTGGAAAGTGGAAAGGATGGAACAGTGGTGGACAGTGGGTAGGACATATCTCTGATGGGTAGTATGTTCCTGTGGTGGACACTGGGGAGGACGTCATTGTGGCAGACAGTGTGAAGGAGGTCCCTGTGGTGGACAGTGGGAAGGACTTTTATGTTGTGGACTGTTGGAAGAACGCCTCTGTTGTGGACATTAGGAAAGACCTCCTTGTGGTGAACTTTGGGAAGAATGTCCCTCTTGTGGATAGAGGTGAGGACATCACTTAGGTGGACAGTGAGAAGGACATCCCTGTGGTGGTCAGTGGGGAAGACCTTTCTTTTGTGGATAGTGGGAAGGACATCACTGTTGTGGACAGTGGGGAGGATGTCACTGGTTTAGACAGTGGTAAGGACATCCATGTGGTGGACAGTAGAGAGGACCTTTCTGTTGTGAACAGTGGGAAGAAGTTCCATGTGTAGGACAGTGGGGAGGATATTTATGTTGTGGATTGTGGGAAGGACTTTAATGTTGTGGACATTGGGAAGGACCTCTGAGTGCTGAACAGTGGAAATCATGTCCTTCTCGTGGACAGTAGGGAGAAACACCATGTGGTGGACATTTTAAGTCTCTGTGATGGACATAGGAAAGGACGTCATTTAGTGGACATTGGGAAGTATGTTCCTGTTGTGGACATCAGGGTGTACCTTTCTGTGGTGGACAGTGGGAAGGACATGCCTGTTGTGGACAACTGAGATGACATCCCTGTGGTGGACAGTGGAAAGGACATCACTTAGATGGACAGTAGAGAAGACTTCCCTGTGGTGGGCAGTGGGAAGGACATTTATGTTGTAAACTGTGGGAAGAATATCTCTGTTGTGGACATTGGGAAAGACCTCTTCTAGTGAACTGTGAGAAGAATGTCCCTCTTGTGGACAGAGGGGAGGACGTCACTTAGGTGAACAGTGGTAAGGACATTCCTCTGGTAGAGAGTAGAGAGGATCTTTCTCTTGTGCACAGTGGGAAGTAGGTCTATGTGTTGGACAGTCGGGAGGACAATTATGTTTTGGATTGTGGGAAGGACATCCATGCTGTGGACATTTGGAAGGACTTTTGTGTGGTGGACCATGGGAAGCATGTCCCTCGCGTGGACAGTGGGGAGACACACCATGTGGTGAACAGTGGGAAGGACGTCTCTCTGGTGGACATAGGGGAGGACATCATTTAGTGAACATTGGAAAGTACGTTCCTGTTGTGGACAGCAGGGTGTACCTTACTTTGCTGGACGGTGGGAAGGACATGCCTGTTGTGGACAGTGTGGAGGACGTCGCTTTGCTGAACAGTGGAAAGGACATCCCTGTGGTGAACAGTAGAGAGGACTCCCCTGTGGTGTACAGTGGGAATGAGGTCCCTGTGGTGGACCATGGAAATGATATGCCTGTTGTGGACAGGGCAGAGGACATCACTGTGGTGGACGGTGTAAGGAACATACCTGTGGTGGACAGTATAGAGCACTTCCCTCTGGTGGACAGTGAGAAGGAGATCTCTGGTTGACATTGGAAGGAAATATATGTTGTGGATTGTGGGAAGGATATCCCTGTTGTAGACATTGGGAAAGACCTCCTTGTGGTGAACAGTAGGAAGGATGTCCCTCTTGTGTTCAATAGGGAGGAAATCCATGTGGTGGACAGTGGGAAGGATTTTCCCCTCTGGTGGACAGTGGAGAGGATGTACCTGTGGTGGACAGTGGAAAGGACGTTCTATGATGGACAGTGGGAAGACTGTCCCTTTGGTGGAGAGCAGTGAGGTGCTCTCTGTGGTGGACAGTGGGAAGGACATCCCTGTGGTGGACAGTAAAAGGATGTCTCTTTTGTGCACATTGGGGAAGATGTCCCTCTAGTGAACCATGGGAAGGACATAGCCATGGTGGAGAGTGGTGAGGACTACCCTGTCATGGACAGTGGTAAGGATGCCCCTGTGTTGGACAGCAGGGAGAACCTCACTTTTGTGGACAGTAGGAATGATGTCCCTGTGGTGGACAATGCAAAATATGTCCCTGTGATGCACAATGGTGAGGACATTCCTCTTGTGCACATGAGGATATCCTTTTTGTGGACAGTGGGGAGGACCACACTCTGGTGGACTGTGGGGTAGGACATCCCTGTGGTGGACAGTGGGAAGGATGTCCATGTGGTGGACAGTGGGGAAGATGTCTGTGTTGTGGATAGTAGGAAGGATGTCCCTTTGGTGGACAGTGGGAAGAAGGTCCCTGTGGTGGATGGTGGGGAGGAACTCCTTGTGGTGGAGAGTTGGGAGGATATCCCTGTGGTGGACCATGTGTAGGACATTTCTGTTGTGAACATTGGGATGAACATCCTTTTGGAGGAAGGTGGGGAGTATATCTTTGTTGTGTACAGTGGAATAGATGTTTCTGTAGTGGATAGTGGGGAACATATTTGTGTGGTGGACAGTTAAGAAGATGTCCCTGTGGTTAACTGTTGGAAGGAAGTTCTTTTTTGGACAACTAGAGGATGTCCATGTGGTGTACAATGGGAAGGACATCCCTGTTGTAGACAGTGGGGAGGACATCCCTGTGGTAGACAGTGGTTAGGATATCCCTGTGGTGCACAGTGGGGAGGATGTCCCTGTTGTTTATAGTGGGAAGGACTTTGCTGTGTTTGATAGTTGAGAGGACATCCGTGTTGTGGACAGTTGGGAGGATGTCCCTGTGTTGGAGAGTTGAGAGGATTTCCCTATGGTGGACAGTGTGGATGACGGCCTTGTGGACAGTAAGGACAATGCTCCTGTGATGCACAAGAGAATGTCTCTTTGGTGGACAGTGAAAAGGATGTCCTTGTAGTGGGGAGTGCAGAAGACATCTCTGGGTTGGACAGTGGTAAGAACATCCCTGTTGTGCACAGGAGGATGTCCATGTGGTGTACAGTGGGAAGGACATCCCTGTGTACATTGGGGAGGACATCCCTGTGGTGGACAGTGAAGAGGTCTTACCTTCGGTGGAAAGTTGAAATGATGTCCTTGTGGTCAACAGTGGGAAGGATGTCCCTTTGGAGGACAGTGAAGAGGACATCATTGTGGTGAACAGACAGAAGGATGTCCCTGTTGTGGACAGAGGGGAGGACCTGCCTGTGGTGGACAGTGGGTAAAATGTCCCTGTGGTTTACAATGCAGAGGATATTCGTGTGGTGGACGGCAGTGAGGACTTCCCCGTAGTGCATATTGTTGAGGACAACCATGTTGTGGACAGTGGTAAGGATGTCCTTGTAGGACACAGGAGGATATCCCTGTGGTGGACAGTGGGAAGGGCATCTGTTTGGTGGACTGTGGAAAAAAACATCCCTGTGGTTGACAGTTGGGAGAACCTAACTGTGGTGGACAGTGGAGAGGACACATCTTTTGTGGACAGTGGGAAGGATGTCCCTGTGGTGGATTGTGGAAGGACATTACTTTGATGGACAGTAGAGAGGACCTCCCTGTGGTGTACATTGGGAAGGAGGTCCCTGTTGTGGATAGTGGGGAGAATATTTCTGTGGTGGACCGTTGAAATGACATCTCTGTGGTGGACCGTGGAGAGGACCTCTTTGTTGTAGACAGTGGGTAGTACTTCCCTGTGGTAGACAGTGTGTAGTATGGTCCTGTGATGGACACTGGGGAGGACGTCCCTGTTGTCGATATTGGGAAGGACATCCTTGTGGTGAACAGTGGAAAGAACATCCCTGTTGTGGATAGTGGAGAGGACATCCATGTGATGGACAGGGGGAAGGACATCCCTGTGGTGGACAGTGAAGAGGACTTTCCTGTGTTGGACATTTGGGATGACATCCCTGTGGTGAATAGTGGGAAAGACGTTTCTTTGGTGGATAGTGGGGAGGATGTCCCTGTCATAGAGTGTGCAGAGGATAACTCTGGGTGGAGGGTGTTGCTGACGTCCCTGGTGTGCAAAGGAGGATATCCCTGTGGTGCACAGTGGTGAGGATATCCCTGTTGTGCACAGGAAAATGTCCCTGTTGTGCAAAGTGAGTAAGATGTCTCAGTGGTGAATGGTGAAAAGGATGTTACTGTGGTGGACAATTTGGAGGATGTCTCCAAAGAGTGGACAGTGGGAAGGACGTCCCTTTGGTGGACAACAATGAGGAATTCTCTATGGTGGACTGTATGAAGGACGCCCTTGTTGTGGTCAGTGGGGAGGATGTCCCTGTGATGAACAGTGGGGAGGATGTCTCTGTGGCGGACAGTTGAAACATGTATCTTTGGTGGACAGTAGAAAGAACGTCACTTTGGTGGACAGTGGGAAGAACATCCCTGTGGTAGACAGTGGGTAGAATGTCCCTGTGGAGGGCAATGGGTAGAACATCTCTGTGTTGTACAGTGGGAAGGACATCACTGTTGTGGACAGTGGGGAGTATATTTCTGTGGTGGACAGTTGATTTGATGTCACTGTGGTGGACAGTGGAGAGGACCTACCTGTGGTGGAGATTTGAGAGGAAAAATCCCTGTAGTAGACATGGGTAGGACGTCCCTGTTGTGGACAGTGGCTAGTACGTTCCTGTGGTGGACACTGGGGAGGATGTCCCTGTGTTGAACAGTGGAAAGAACATCCCTGTTGTGGAAAGTGGGGAGGACGTCCCTGTGGTGGACAGTGGAAAGGATATCACTTTCATGGACAGTAGAGAGGACCTCCCTGTGCTGGACAGTGGGAAGGAGGTCTCTGTGGTGGACAGTGGGAAGGACATTTTTATTGTGTACTTTCAGAAGCTAGGAACCTCGCCTCTTACCCTTACCCTTACCTCTCCACACCTGCACAATGTCCCCTGCAGCTTCATCTCCCTGGCAACGACAAGGTCCTGCTTGATAGTTATGTCCCCTGCAGCTTCATCTCACTAGCAACCACAAGGTTCAGCTTGACAGTTACAGATAGACTTATAGACTTAAAGCATGATTGAGTGAGAGAGGATCATAGCCTGTGACCTGCTTTCTTGGGGTAAGCTTCATTTTCATTCCGTCCCATAAGAATGGGCCATTCACTGTCGAAGGAAGCATCCTTCATAAAGGACCTCAAAGTCTCAGAGAGAGAGGAATTAGGGTTAAGAAAAAAGATCTTATAAGTTTCTTTGTGTTTATTGATGAACAGTGTCCTTGGTTCATGATTGATGGTCCTATCATACACCCTAAGAAGTAGCAAAGGTTGGGTCGTGAACTAAATAAAAATTAAATGTGAAGGTGACGGTGCAGTTAATCCAACAATTTTCTCATTTTGGGGTATTATTAGGGACATTATTGAGGATGCTGACAGAAACTCAGGTAAACACCAGCTCTTGTCGGTCGCAGAATACTGCTTATAACAATCGCGTCCTGGCTCCGCCAGTTTCTCCTGCCCGACATCTCAGGCTTCTGTTCCTTTTACACTTATTGATATGCCTCATGAGTCTCAGCTTCCCTCCTTATCTGATTCTCCTCATATTTATCCTGATTTGTCAGCTTTGAATTCCTCAACCCTGGCCTCGCCTGTGTGCCCTTGTCATAGTTCTGTTTCCACTGCTCCTTTGCCCACACAGTATGTGCCTTTAGCCACTGGCAACCCTTACATCTCTCATTCTCAAACTTCCTACTGTAATCCTGTTCTTCAGAAGCCCCCACCTCTATGCTCGCTTTCGCCCAGCCTCTTGGAGTTCCCGCCACCCCCACCTCCATCTCCTGCACTGCCGCAGCTGATACACAGCACTTGCCCCCTTCCTGCCCGACTTGCTTTGTCTCTGCCCTCACCCCTCCAGCCGCAACCTCAGCACACCCTGCCCCCTCCCTTCCAGCCGCAGCTGACGCTTCTGAATTAGAGCCTTTGGATTCTGGCACTACAGCCATTCCCACACTAACACCAGTTCCCTCGGTCTCCACATTACATCCTACGTCTGAGGTTTTGACTTTCCCTGCTACCCTGCCTGTTTCTCTCTCTGACATGAAGACCTACCTTTCTTCTCAGGTCCATGAATTGGCAGACATCCTCCACCTTCAGGAGCAAATTTCACGGCTCTCAGCCCTTCGTTCCTCCTCCCCTGTGCAGGACTCTCAATGTTTGGTTTTCCCTGTCACTCGCTCTCAGGGTATCCCTCCTCAGACACCTGCAGCTCCTGATTCTAGCTCCTCACAGACCCTGCCACTCCCTCCCCCTTTCTGGTCTAGTGCTCAGCGTTCACACAGCCACATGCCTGCTGCTCCTTCTTCCTCCTCATGCCCCATGCCCCCTTCCTCTTCATGGTCCTCTCATAAACCTTCCCAGCCTTCTTGCCCCCAATTGGGGACAGAGGCCGTCTTCTGGAGATGAGGATGAAACAGAGCCAGAAGGTGGAAGCAGGGATGTGGGCAGAGCTTTGACAGAAAATGAAAATGTGTGCCCTATGGAGAATCCTACAATCTTTAAAAAACTCCGCTTTAAACAGTTAGAAAAATTAAATTCGGCTGTTAGGAATTATGGGCCCAATGGTCCCTTCACTCTTTCCCTTCTTGAAAGCCTTGGGGCAGATGGATATTTAACACCCAATGAGTGGTTGAGAGTTGCCCTGGCCATATTAACTCGGGGACAATTTCTCTCCTGGCAGGCTGATTGGTCAGATCGTTGCAGGTCTCAGGCACAAGTCAATCTCTCAAGCTCATGCTCACCCTCCAATAAATGGACACTTGATAAACTCCTAGGTTGAGGGAAATATGCCTCTAACCAAATACAGCAAAAATTTTCTCTGGATCTCTTGGCTCAGTCTTCCTCAGCAGCTATGACTGCCTGGAGAGCCATTCCCATGAAAGGCTCTGTCCTTTCCCCCTTGACCAAGATCATTCATGGCAATCAATAAGAATTTTCAGAATTTGTTGCCCACCTCCTGGAGGCAGCTGAGAGATCCTTGGGACCTTGCCAGAGAGACAATAAACTTCTTCAGCAGCTTGCTTATGAAAATGCTAACTCTGCCTGTAGGGCTGCCCTTCGAGGGAAATATAAAAATAAAGATTTGGATGAGATGATTCATATCTGCAAGGATGTAGATCCCTTTGCCCAGAAGGATTCACAGGCCATCAATCTGGCTGTGGGAGTGGCCACTACAGCTACTAGTGTTGGGGCAAATGTATCCACCTGTTTTAGATGTGGTCACCTTGGCCATTTTGCTAAACAGTGCCCTCATGGTAAACCCATGGCTCAGCCCCCACCTCAATGGAAGGGAGAGCGTTCACTTCCAATGACCCCTTGCCCTCACTGCAGGCTAGGCAAATATTGGGCTACTGCCTGCTCTTCCAAAACTGATATTTTGGCCAACCCCTCCATCCCCTTCAGGGAAAGGGGATGCTGAGCCAGACCCAGACCCCTTAGCCAGTCTCCTTCCTGCCAGCCTCGGGAAACAGCCAGGCAGGGCCACATCAAACCTTCCATCAACAGCTCCCAAACCAGCCACAGCCCTCTGTAGGGCTACCCCAGGGAGTGCAGGATTGGACCTCTCTGCCTCCTCCAATACAATATTAGAAGCTGGAGGAGGAGTTCAGATGGTCCCTAATGGTGTCTTTGGGCCTCCCCCACCCTAGACTTATTATCTTATCATGGGCAGAGCATCTGCCACACTCCAAAGCATTACCATTTTCCCTTCAATCATTGATAACGATTACTCTGGAGAAATTAAAGTATTGGCCACTAGTTCTAGAGGGCCCCTTCACATTCGCCAGGGACAGTGCCTTGCACAGGCCTTTCCCCTTCCAGTAGACACCTCCACACCTTCCTTGAGCCCATCCCGGGGTGCTTCAACCCTGAGTTTTTTGATGTCTATTTGGTCTAAGACTCTCACAAGAGTGCCCACATTTAAAACTGAAACTTAATGGCAAAAACTTTGAGGGCATACTTGACTCAGGAGCAGACTTCAGAGTTATTTCACAGGCTTCTTGGCCCTCCTCTTGGCCCTGTCAGCCTTCTTTAACTCACCTTCAAGGCATTGGCCAGTCCACCAACACCCTTCAAAGCTCCCAGTTGCTCAGTTGAGAGGATCCTGAGGGTAATACTGGACATCTTAGACCATTCATTGTACCTGGACTCCCTATAAACTTATGGGGTCGAGATATATTGAGTCAAATGGGAGTTCTTATGTTTAGCCCCTCTGCAGTTGTTACCCACCAGATGCTGGACCAGGGGTTCATCCCTGGACAAGGTTTGGGCAGATGCAACCAAGGGATCCTGACTCCAATTGCTGTTACATCAAAGACCTCATGCTCAGGACTAGGTAATGATTCAAATTTTTCTTAAGGACCATTGCTCCCCCTGCACGCAAGACAGAAAAGATCACCTGGAAGTCAGATTCCCCTGTCTGGGTCAACCAATGGTCCCTCCCTCAACATAAACTTTAAGCGGCCATGCAGTTGGTGCAAGAACAATTAGATGCTAGCCACATTGAACCCCCCATCTCCCCTTGGAATACACCCATTTTGTGATACAAAAGAAAGGGGGCAGATGGAGACTGCTCCAGGACCTCAGAGAAATTATAAGACTATGGTCCCAATGGGAGCCCTCCAGCCTGGCTTCCCTCCCCCGTGGCAATACCTAAGAGTTACAATAAGATGGTTATTGATTTGAAAGTTTGTTTTTCTGCATCCCCTTACACCCAGAGGATTGTAAACGTTTTGCCTGTAGCCTTCCTGTTGTTAATTGCATTGGGCCATCTCCTTGAATTCAGTGGAGGGTCCTGCCTCAAGGCAGGGCCAATAGTCCCCCACAAAAACAGTTTGTGGCCCAGGCCATTGACCCTTTTCGCCTTGAGTACCCTGAGTTATATATTGTTCATTATATGGATGACAGTCTTCTGGCTAGCCCTGACGAGACCACCTTGCCCAGGGTGGGCCAGGAGTTGGTAACTGCCCTCCAAGGCCTTGGGCTGCAGATTGCCCCCGAGAAGGTCCAGCTACAGCCCCCACATTTATTCTTGGGTTTTGAGCTTCACCCCGCTAAGGTTCTCACTCAAAAAATTGAACTTAGAAAAGATTCCTTACAAACACTTAATGACTTTCAACGTCTCTTGGGAGACATAAATTGGTTGTGCCCCTATCTAAAATTAACAACTCGAGAACTTAAGCCTCTATTTGATATTCTTCGAGGAGATTCTGACCCCTCATTCCCCAGTGCCTTAACCCCTGAGGCCACCTCTGCCCTTAAGCTCGTGGAGAAAGCCATTCAACAACAGACTGTTACCTATTATTCTCCAACCTCCCCCTTATGGCTATTGGTTTTTCCCACCATGTTTGCTCCCATGGGATTGTTGTAACAGACTAAACCTTTGTATTGGCTTCATTGGCCCGCCACCCCTCCTAAAGTGCTACCTGTTTATCCTTCCTTGGTGGCACAGATCATAAGGATGGGAAGAGAGACCTCCCTGAAGCTCTTTGGTAGAGACCCTGACCTTGCCAGCATTCCCTATGATGCCGCTCAAGTTCGGTGGCTACTTCAGACCTCAGATGAATGGGCTATTAACTGTATTTCATTTCAGGGAAAGATAGATAACCACTCTCCCTCTGACAAACTTATCCAATTCCTTGAACACCAAGCAGTGGTCTTCCCTAAAGTGACTAAGAACATCCCCATTCCTCAAGCACCACTGATTTTTACAGATGGATACTCCTCTGGTGTTGCAGCCTTTAATATAGGTGGACAGGTCTCTAAGTTTCAAACCAAATTTTCCTCAGCACAGTTGGTAGAATTGATTGCTGTTATTCAAGTCTTTAAGACTTTCCCAGATTGTGCCTTTAATCTTTGTACTGACAGTGCGTATGTGTCTCAATCAGTGCCTCTGTTAGAGACCGTTCCCTTTACAAGGCCATCTACCAATGCTTCCCTCCTCTTTTCTGAGCTTCAGGAGATAATTTTAGCTAGATCCCATCCATTCTTTGTGGGTCACATACATGCCCACTCTGGTCTCCCTGGACCCCTAAGCGAGAGGAATGACCTCATTGATAGGGCCACCCGAGGGTCTCCATTTACCTTGGTGACCTTGGCCCTGCCTTCTGATCCTGTACAACATGCACAAAAGGCCCACCAATTACATCATCTAAATGCCCAGACCCACCGACAGATGTTCTCTATTACCAGAGAACAAGCACACCAGATAGTGTGTCAGTGCCAATGATGTCTCACCCTCCTACCTGAGTTACTTTTGGGGGTTAACACTCATGGCCTCACCCTAGGAGAGATATGGAAAATGGATGTTACTCATTTTGCCCCTTTTGGTAAGCTTAAATGTATACATTTCTAATGCTACCTTCAGTGGTTTTCTTTGCACATAACTACAATCTGGTGAGGCTACCAAAAATGTTATTAGTCATGTGATTTTTTTTGCCTTGCCTTTATGCCCATACCTAAGATACTTAAGACTGATAATGGCACTGGATATAGCAGCGCGTCCTTCAAACAGTTCTGTGCCCAGCTTAATGTTAAACATGTTACTGGTATCCCATATAAACCCTAAGGACAGGGCATTGTAGAAAGGGCACATCAGACCTTAAAGAACATGCTCTTAAAATTACAACATTCAAGGGGCATTTTATACCCCCAAAAGAGGAATCATAAAATCTTGTTAAATCATGCACTATTCGTTTTCAATTTTTTGACCCTTGATGAAACAGGAAAGTCTGCAGCAGACAGATTCTGGCACCCTACTACAACAGACTCCTATGCCAAAGTCATGTGGAAAGATCCATTGACATATAAGTGGAATGGTCCTGATATAGTCCTTATCTGGGGAAATGGACACATGTGTATATATGATTCCAAGGAACAAAATGCCAGATGGCTATCAGAAAGACTGGTGAAGTTGGCTAACTCTACCCCAGGGATACCCCCTGAGAATGGTTCTTAACTGTGCTTCCTTTCAGAAAAATGCATCCAGTTGCCTTGCTCCTCCTGCTCCTCCTGCTCCTCCTGCTCCTCCTGCTCCTCCTGCTCCTCCTGCTCCTCCTGCTCCTCCTGCTCCTCCTGCTCCTCTTGCTCACACTTCAGATTTTATCCAAATGTGAGTATCAAACCCCAGCATTCCCCATACCAGATTTATAATTTTACTTGGGTCATAATAAACCAAGCAGGAGACATTGTTAATTCCAGCTCTTCACTTGGAACCCAGCCTTCATGGCCCTCTCTGGAGATGGATCTTTGTGCTCTTGCCCTGGGAGCCAGTGCAGACTGGGGAACCCCCTCCCATTATTGGCCCCAAAGTCAGCTGGTTGATGCACCTAACTCCAATTATGATGGCCACCTTATAGGATTTAATTCCTATGATAAGATAGTCTCCTTGGCCAATTATCCATCTGGCCTCTATGTATACCCTGGGCCCACCCACCGCGGTCGCTCTCAAAATTATAAATGTGGCTATAGCTCTGATTATTATTGTGCATCTTGGGGCTGTGAAACCACAGGAGATGCATATTGGAGACCCCACTCCTACTGGGATTATATCACCTTAAGGAGAAAGTTTCTATCTACATATGTAAAGGATAACCTAGGAATTAAGACCACCCAACAATTTAGATCCTGGTGTGAATTCAAATGGCGTGTCCCTCTTCTTATATCCTTTATGCATGTAGGGAGGAGTAAAGACTGGACAGGCCAAGGATATGAATGGGGCCTACGTCTAACAGAGTGCTCGACCCTTACACTTACCTGCTCAGACCTGAGACTCATCTTTAGAATTAAGCTCCTTAAAATTATCCCTAATAAAAATGTTGCTGTAGGCCCTAATCCTGCCATACAGCACCCTCGGCCACCAGCCAAGCCTGTCCCCAGGCCTGGAATTACTGCTCCAGCAATTTTGCCTCTCCACACCTCCCCCCAGGTTACCTCATTTTAGCCCACTATACCTGCGGGCCCTCCTAACTCTGTGGACCTTATTATTTCTCTTGCAAATGCCTCACTTGAAGCTATTCATAATACCAGTGAATATCAATATCAAGAATATTGGATTTGTTTTTCACCTACTCCCCTTTTTTATGAGGGAATAGCTCTTTTTTACCTCTCCCTCCTTTTCTGATAATAGCAATTTGTTATTATGGGCTACTTCACCTGAGGGAGGTCTCAATATTAGCTCCATCTCGGGCATAGGCCTCTGCCTTTTGGGGCGCTCTATGCTTCCCCCCAAGATTTTGTCCCTATTTGTAATCAGCCATTGATTTTAAATAATACCTTTTTATATACCATAGCATCCAATGGTACCTGTTTTGCCTGTGCCACTGGATTGACATTATATATTTCCAATTTTAATTTTTTAAAGACCAGAGATTATTGTGTAGTTACCATTCTCCCTCATTTTTTATTCACAATTCAGAATCTTTTCTTAATGTTCTGGATCAAGGTCTTTCCCTTAGGATCAAACGAGAGCCTCTGACAGCCCTTACGTTGTCTGTCATATTAGGAATCAGCGCTATTGGCGCAGGTATTGGCATTGCTTCTCTAGTCACCTCCAATAATCATTATGCCCATATTCAGTCTCTTATTGATAAAGATTTAAATAATTTGAGAGAAGGGATACAAGACCTTAAGGACTCTGTGGCTTCTCTTTCTGATGTGGTGTTACAGAACAGGAGAGGACTGGACCTTGTCTTCTTTAAGGAAGAAGGTCTCTGCGTAGCCCTCAGAGAAGAATGTTGCTTTTACTCTGATAAGACAGGCCTTGCCCAAAATAGCCTGGACAAAGACAAAAAGAGTTTAGAGGAAAGAAAAAGAGCCAGAGAACAAGAGTCATGGTATCACAATTGGTTCTCTACTTCACCTTGGCTTACTAAACTATTGCCTAGTTTACTAGGACCCTTTGTTGGTATTTTATTATTTCTGTCTTTTGGCCCTTGGGCTCTTATCTGTCTCACAACTTTTGTTAAGAACCAGATTGATGCTGCCATCAAGAAGCCAGTTGAAGTTCATTACCATCAACTGAAGACTGAAGGAAATCCATAAGGGATTCTGCCAGAAACAGGCTCAGCTGCCAGCCACCCTGCCTTCCCCTATGGCTGACCCCTAGATTTCCACACCCTCAAGAAAGGTTCCTGGGATGCCTGGCTCTGTCCTAGTTTCTCTTGCTAGGGAGACTGGTCCCTTGATACCATGACAAAAATTGGCTTTTTCCTAAACTAAGGCCTGCCTTTGATGTGGCCCTCTAATATCCGGGAGTCTTCCATTATGACAATATTACACCCCAAATACAAATGGCTGATAACCTAGACATTCACAAAGGGATGTGTGAGAGAGAACAAAAGGGCATCTAGAGAGAAGAGAAGACAGAAGGATATCCAGAGTGAGGAGAAAAGAGGACAGAAGGGCATCCAGGGAGAAGAGAGGACAGAAGGGCATCAGGAGATAGGAGAAGACAGAAGGGCATCCAGAGAGAGGAGAGGACAGAATGTCCTTCAAGAGAGAAGAGAGGAAAGAAGCGCATCCTGAGAGAGGAGAGGACAGAAGAACATCCCAAGAGAAGAGAGGAGAGAAGCACATCCAGAGAGATGAGAGAACAGGAGAGAATCCAGAAAAAGGAGAGAACAGAAGCACATCCAGAGAGAGCAGAAGACTGAAGTACATCCAGAGAGAGAAGAGGACTGAAGGGCATCTAGAGAGAGGAGAAGACAGAAGGGCATCCAGAGAGAGGAGAGGACAGAATGGCATCCAGTGAGAGGAGAGAACAGAAGGGCACCTAGAGAGAAGAGAAGACAGAAGGATATCCAGAGTAAGGAGAAAATTTTCGGGCATCCAGAGAGAGGAGAATACAGAAAGGCATCCAGGGACAGTAGAGAATAGAACGGTATCCAGAGAGTGGAGAAGACAGAAGAACATCCAGAGAGAGGAGAGAACATATGGGCATCCAGAGAGAAGGGCATGTAGAGAGAGCAGAGAACAGTAGGGTATCCAGAAAGAGGAGAAGACAGAAGGACATCTGGAGATATGAGAAGATAGAAGGGCATTCATAGAGAGGAGAGGACAGAATGAACTCCAGAGAGAAGAGAGAGCAGAAGGGCATCCAGAGAGAGGAGAGGAAAGAAGGGCATCCACAGAAAAAAGTACAGAAGGTCATACAGAAAAAGGAGAAGACCAAAAGTCATGTAGATTGAGGAGAGAACAGTAGGGCATCTAGAGAGAGGAGAGAACATAAGAGCATCCAGAGAGAGGAGAAGACAGAAGAGCTTCCAGAGAGAGGAGAGAACAGAAGGGCATCCGGAAAGAGGAGAAGAGAGAAGGAATGTAGATGGAGAAGAGGACAGACGGGCATGCTGAGAGAGAAGAGGACAGAATGGTATCCAGTGAGAGAAGAGAACAGAAGGTCATCCAGAGAGAGGAGAAGACAGAAGGGAATCCAGAGAGAGGAGAGAACAGAAGGGCATCCAGAGAGAGGATAGAACAGAAGGGTATCCAGAGAGAGGAGAGAAGAAAATGGCATCCAGAGAGAGGAGAGAACAGAAGGGCCACCAGAGAAAGGAGAAGACAGAAGGGCATCCAGAGAGAGGAGGGTACAGAAGGACTTCCGTGAGAAGAGTGAACAGAAGCCCATCCAGAGAGATGAGAGAACAGGAGAGAACCCAGAAAGAGGAGAGAACAGAAGCCCACCCAGAAAGAGCAGACAACTGAAGACATCCAGAGAGAGAAGAGGACAGAAGGGCATCCTGATAAAGGAGAACACAGAAGGGCATCCAGAGAGAGAAGAGGACAGAATGGATTCCAGTAAGAGGAGAGAACTGAAAATCATCTAGAGAGAGGAGAAGAGAAAAGGGTATCCAGAGTTATGAGAAAATTGTCAGGAATCCAGAGAAAGGAGAAGATAGAATGGCATCAGGAGAGACAAGAGAACAGAAGGGCATAGGGAAAGAGGAGAAGACAGAAGGGCATCCAGAGAGAGGAGAAGACAGAAGGACATCCAGAGAGAAGAGAGGACAGAAGCACATCCAGAGAGATGAAAGAACAGTATAAAATACAAAAAGAGTAGAGAAGAGAAGCCCATCCACAGAGAGCCGAAGACTGAAGGACATCCAGAGAGAGAAGAGGACTGAAGGGTATCCGGAGAGAAAAGAAGCCAGAAGGGCATCCAATGAGAGGAGAGGACAGAATGGCATCCAGAGAGACAAGAAAACAGAAAGGAATTCAGAGAGAATAGAGGACAGAAGGATATCTAGAGAGAGGAGAAGACAAAAATGGAATCCAGAGAGAGGAACGAACAGAATGGCATACATAGAGAGGAGAGAACAGAAGAGCCTCCAGAGAACTGAGAACACAGAAGGGCATCCAGTGAGATGAGAGAACCGAAGGTCATTAAGAGAGTAGAGAAGACAGAAGGGCATCCAGAGAGAGAAGAGGACAAAATGTCATACAAAGTGAGGAAAGAACAGAAGGGCATCCCGAAAGAGAAGAAGACAGAAGGACATTCGTAGACTGGAGAAGACAGAAGGGCATCCTGAGAGAGTAAAGAAGAGAAGGGCATCCAGAGAGAAGAGAACCAAAGACAATCCAGAAAGAGGAGAGGACTGAAGGGCATCCAGAGAGAGGAGATAATAGAAGGGCATCCAGCGAGGGGAGAAAACAGAAGGCATCTGGAGGGAGGAGAGAACAGAAGGGCATCCCTAAAGAGGAGATAACAGAAGGGCATCCAGAGAAAGGAGAAGACATGGGGGAATCCAGAGAGAGGAGAGAACAGAAGAGAATCCAGAAAGAGGAAATAACAGAAGGGCTTCCAGAGAGAGGAGAGGACAGAATGGCTTCCAGGAAGAGGAAAAGACAGAAGGACATCCAGACAGAGGAGAGTACAGAAGGGCATCCAGAGAAAGGAGAGAATAGAAGGGCATCCATAGAGAGGAGAGGACAGAATGGCCTCCAGAGATAGGAGAAGGCAGAAGGGAATCCAGAGAGATGAGAAGACAGAATGGATTAAAGAGTGAAGAGAGAGCAGAAGGGAATTCAGAGAGATGAGAGGAAAGAAGGGCATCCTCAGAAAAGAGTACAGAAGGCCATACAGTGAGAGGAGAAGACAGAAGGGCATCCAGAAAGAATAGAGAACAGTAAGGCATCCAGAGAATTTGAAGACCGAAAGGCATCCAGAGAGAGGAGAGAACAGAAGGGCATCCAGAGAGAGGATATTATAGAAGGGCATCCAGTGAGGGGAGAAAAGAGAAGACATCAAGAGGGCAGAGAGAACAAAAGGGCATCTCCAAAGAGGAGAGAACAGACGGGCATTCAGAGAAAGGAGAAGACATAATGGAATCCAGAGAGAGGAGAGAAAAGAAGAGAGTCCAGAAAGAGGAGATTACAGAAGGGCATCCAGAGAGTGCAGAGGTCAGAATGGCTTCCGGGAAGAGGAAAAGACAGAAGGGCATCCAGAGAGAGGAGAGAATAGAAGGGCATCCAGCGAGGGGAGAAAACAGTAGGGTATCCGGAGGGAGGAGAGAACAGAAGGGCATCCCTAAAGAGGAGAGAACAGAAGGGCACCTGGAGAGATGAGAGAACATGGAGGCATTCAGAGATAATAGAGCACAGAAGAGCATCTAGAGGGAAAAGAACAGAAGGGCATCCAGAGAGAGTAGAGGACATAATGTCTTCCAGAAAGAGGAAAAGACAGAAGGACATCCAGAGAGATTAGAGGAAAGAGGGCATCCAGTGACAAGAGACAACAGAAGGGCATCCAGAGAGAGGAAAAGACAGAAGGGAATCCATAGTGTGGAGAGAATTGTATGGCATCCAGAGAGAGGAGAAAACAGAAGGGCATTGGAAGAGAGAAGAGAACAGAAGGGCATCGGGACAGAGGAAAAGACAGAAAGGCATCCAGAGAGAGTAGATGACAGAAGGTCATCCAGAGAGAGGAGAAGACAAAAAGGGAATCCAGAGAGAGAAGAGAACAGAAGGAATTCCAGAGATAGAAGAAGACAGAAGGGCATAGAGAGAGGAGAGAACAGAAAGTCATCCAGAGAGAGGAGAAGATAGAAGGGCATCTGGAGAGTGAGGAGAGGACAGAAGGCCAACTAGAGAGACCAGAGAACATAATGGCATCCAGAAATAGGAGAAGACAGAAGGGCATCTGTAGAGACGAGAGAACAGAAGGGCATCGGTAGAGAGGAGAAGACAGTAGGGAATCAAGAGAGAGGAGAGGACAGAAGGAAAACCAGAGAGATGAGAGAACATGAAGGCATTCAGAGAATAGAGGACACAAGTGCATCTAGAGATATGAGAGAACAGAAGGGCGTCTAGAGAGAGTAAAAGGCAAAAAGGTAATCCAGATAGAGGGTAGAATAGAATGGCATCCACAGAGAGAATACTGTAGGGCATCCACAGAGAGGAGAGAGAAGGGCATCCAGAGAGAGGAGAGGACAGAAGGGCATCCGTAGAGAAGTATGAAGAGGAGGGCATCCTAAAGAGGAGAAGACAGAAGGCATACAGATGGAGAAGAGGACAGATGGGCATCCTGAGAGAGGAGAGGACAGAAGGGCATCCAGCGAGAGAACAGAACAGAAGAGCATCGTAAAAGGGAGGGAACAGCAGTGTATCGGGAGAGGGGAGAGGACAGAACGGCATCTAGAATGAGCAGAGAACAGAAGGGATTCCAGAAAGAGGAGAAGGCAGAAGGGCATCTGGAGATAGGAGAAGACAGAAGTGCATCCAGAGAGAGGAGAGGACAGAATGGCCTCCAGAGAAAACAGAGAGCAGAAGGGCATCCATAGAGAGGAGAGGAAAGAAGGGCATCCACAGAAAAGTGTACAGAAGGCCGTACAGAGACAGGAGAAGACAGAAGGTCATCTAGATAGAAGAGAGAACAGAAGGGCATCCAGAGCTAAGAGAAGACATAAGGAAATCCATAGTGAGGAGAGAATTGTATGGCATTCAGAGAGAGGAGAGAGCAGTAGGGCATCGAAAGAGAGAAGAGAACAGAAGGGCATCAGGAGAGAGGAAAAGACAGAAGGGCATCCAGAGAGAGGAGATGACATAAGGTCATTCAGAGAGAGGAGAAGACAAAAAGGGAATCCAGAGAGAGGAGAGAACAAAGGGAATCCAGAGAGAGGAGAAGACAGAAAGGCATAAAGAGGGGAGAGAACAGAAAGCCATCCAGAGAGAGGAGAAGACAGAAGGGCATCCGGAGAGAGGAGACAACAGAAGGGCATCTAGAGAGAGGAGAGGACAGAAGTTCAACTAGAGAGTCCAGAGAACAAAATGGCATCCAGAAATAGGAGAAGACAGAAGGGCATCAGTAGAGGCGAAAGAACAGAAGGGCATCAGTAGAGTGAAGAAGACAATAGGGAATCGAGAGAGAGGAGAGGACAGAAGGGCATCCAGACTGATGAGAGAACATGAAGGCATTCGGAGAGAATAGAGGACAGAAGGGCATCTAGAGAGATGAGAGAACAGAAGGGTGTCCAGAGAGAGTAGAAGGCAAAAAGGGAATCCAGATAGAGGTGAGAACAGAAGGGCATCCACAGAGAGGAGAAGACAGTAGGGCATCCAAAGAGAGGAGAGGACAGAAATGCATCCAGTGAAAGGAGAGAGAAGAAGGGCATCAAGTGAGAGGGGAGGACAGAAGGACATCCAGTGAGAGGAGACAACAGAAGGGCATCTAGAGAGAGGAGAGGACAGAAGTTCAACTAGAGAGTCCAGAGAACAAAATGGCATCCAGAAATAGGAGAAGACAGAAGGGCATCAGTAGAGGCGAGAGAACAGAAGGGCATCAGTAGAGTGAAGAAGACAGTAGGGAATCGAGAGAGAGGAGAGGACAGAAGGGCATCCAGAGAGACGAGAGAACATGAAGGCATTCGGAGAGAATAGAGGACAGAAGGGCATCTAGAGAGATGAGAGAACAGAAAGGCATCCAGAGAGAGTAGAAGGCAAAAAGGGAATCCAGATAGAGGTGAGAACAGAAGGGCATCCACAGAGAGGAGAAGACAGTAGGGCATCCAAAGAGAGGAGAGGACAGAAATGCATCCAGTGAAAGGAGAGAGAAGAAGGGCATCAAGTGAGAGGAGAGGACAGAAGGACATCCAGTGAGAGGAGAAAACAGAAGGTCATCCAGAAATAGGAGAGAACAGAAGGGCATCCAGAGAAAGGAGAAGACATAAGCGATTCCAGAGAGAGGAAGGAACAGAAGAGAATCCAGAAAGAGGAGAGAACAGAAGGGCATCCAGAGAGAGGAGAGGACAGAAGGGCATCTAGAGAGAGCAGAGATCACAAGGGCATCCAGAAAGAGGAGAAGACATTAGGGCATCCATAGAAAGAAGTGGAGAGAATGGCATCCCGAGAGAGGAGAGAGTAGAAGGGCATCCATAGATAGAAAATGACAGAAGGGCATCCAGAGAGTAGAGAGAACAGAAAGCCATCCACAGAGAGAAGAAGACAAAAGAGCATCTGGAGAGAGGAGAGAACAGAAGGGCATCCAGAGAGAGGAGAGGACAGAACGGCAACCTGAGAGACCAGATAACAGAATGGCATCAAGAAATAGGAGAATACAAATGGTCATCAGTAGAGAGGAGAGAACAGAGTGGTATTGGAAGAGAGGAGAAGAAAGAAGGGCATAGAGTGAGAGGAGAGTACAGAAAGGCACCTGGAGAGACAAGAGTACATAAAGGCATCCAGAGAGAATAGAGGACAGAAGTGCATGTAGAGAGATGAAAGAACAGAAGGGCATCCAGAGAGAGGAGAAGACAAAAAGGGAATCCAGAGAGAGGGTAGAACAGAAGGTCATCCACAGAGAGGAGAAGACAGATGGGCATCCAGAGAGAGGAGAGGACATACAGGCATAAATGGAAAGTAGAGAGCAGAAGGGCATCCAGAGAGAGAAAAGGACAGAAGGGAACACAGAGAGAGGGTAGAACAGAAAGTCATCCAGAGAGCAGAGAAGACAGAAAGGTAACCGGAGAGAAGAGAGAACAGTAGGACTTCCAGAGAGAGGAGAGAACAGAAGGGCATCCAGAGAGAGGAAAGTACAGAAGGGCATCCAGAGAGAAAAAAAGACAGAAGGGCATCCAGAGAGAGGGGAGAACATAAGGGCATCCAGAGAGAATAGAGGACGGAAGGGCATGTAGAGGGAGGAAAGAAAAAATAGCATCCAGAATAGCGAGAGAAGAGAAGGGCATCCAGAGAGAGAAGAAGACAGAAGAGCATGCAGAGAGAGGAGAGGACCCAAGGGCATTCAGAGAGAGGAGAGGACAGAAGGGCTTCCATTGGGAGGAGAGAACAGAAGTGCATCCAGAGAGAGGAGAATACAGAAGGGCACACAGAGAGAGGAGTGGATAGAAGGGTATCCAGAGAGAGGAGAGGACAGTATGGCATCCAGAGAGAGCAGAAGACAGAAGCACTTCCAGAGAGAGGAGAGAACAGAAGGGCATCCGGAAAGAGGAGAAGAGTGAAGGCATCCAGATGGAGAAGAGGACAGACGGGCATCCTGAGACAGGAGAGGACAGAAGGGCATCAAGGAGAGAAGAGAACAAAATGGCATCCAGAGAGAGGAGAGGACAGTAGGGCATCTAGAGAGAGCAGAGAACAGAAGAGCATACAGAAAGAGGAGAAGACAGAAGGGCATCCAGAGAGAGGACAGCATAAAAAGACTTCCACCAAAAAGAGTACAGAAGGCCATACAGAGGAAGGAGAATACAGAAGGGCAACTAGATAGAGGAAAGAACAGAAGGGAATCCAGAGAAGGAGAAGACAGAACCGAATACAGAGAAAGAGAGGAGAGAACAGAAGGGCATTCAGTGAGAGGAGAAGGACTAAGGGCATCCAGAGATTGGAGAGGACAGAAGGAAATCTAGATTGAGGAGAGAATTTTAGGGCATCCAGAGAGAAGACAGAAGAGCATCGTAAAAGGGAGGGAACAGCAGTGTATCGGGAGAGAGGAGAAGACAGAAGGGCATTCATAGAGAGGAGATGACAGAAGGCCATCCTGAGAGAGGAGAAGTCAAAAAGGGAATCCAGAGATTAGAAAGCACAGAAGGGCATCCAGAGAGAGGAGAGCACAGAAGGGCATCCAGAGAGAGGAGAGCACAGAAGGGCATCCAGAGAGAGGAGAGGACAGAAAGACATCCAGAAAGAGGAGAGTGAAGAACGGCATCCAGAGAGAGTAGAGAACAGAATAAATCCAGATAGAGGAGATAACAGAAAGCCATCCATAGGGTGGAGAAGACAGAAGGGCATCAAGAGAGAGGTGAGAACAGAAGGGCATCCAGATAGAGGAGAGATCAGAATGGCATCCATGAAAAGGAGAGGTCAGAAGGGCATTCAGAGAGTGGAGAGAACATAAGAGCATCCAGAGCTTGGAGAAGACAGAAACGCATCCATAGAGAGGAGAAAACAGAATGGCATCCAGAGAGCGGAGAAGACAGAACATCATCCAGAGAGAGGAGAGAACATAAGGGAATACAGAGAGAAGAGAAGATAGAAGGGAATCGAGAAAGAGGAGAGAACAGAAGGACATCCAGAAATAGGATAGAACAGAATGTCATCCAAAGAGAGGAGAAGACAGAAGGGCATCCAGCGAGAGGGGAAAACAGAAGGGCATCCAGATAGAGGAGAAGACAGAAGGGCATCCAGAGAGAAGAGAGAACAGAAGGGCATCCAGAGAAAGGAGAAGACAGAATTGCACCCAGAGAGATGAGAGATCAGAAGTGCATTTGGAGAGAGGAGAAGACAGAATGGCATCCAGAGAAGAGAGGACAAAAGGACATCGGGAAAGAGAGAACAGAATGGCATTAAGAGAGTGGAGAGAACAGAAGGGCATTCAGAGAGAGAAGAGGACACAAGGGCTTCCAGAGAAAGGAGAGAACACAAGGGCATCCAGAGAGATGAGAGAACACAAGGGTATCCAGGGAGAGGAGAGGACAAAAGGGCATACAGAGAGAGGAGAGAACAGAAGGGCATCCAGACAAAGGAGAAAAAACAAGGGCATTCAGAGAGAGGAGAGGACAGAAGGACATCCCGAGAGAAGAGAGAATAGAAGCGCATCCAGAGAGATGAGAGTACAGGAGAGAATCCAGTAAGAGGAGTGAACAGATGCCTCTACAGAGAGAGCAGAATACTGAAGGACATCCAGAGAGAGAAGAGGACTGAAGGGCATCCGGAGAGAGGAGAAAACAGAAGGAGATCCAGAGCGAGGAGAAGACCGAAGGGCACCCAGATAGAGGAGAGATCAGAAGTGCATTCGGAGAGAGGTGAAGACAGAAGGGCATCCAGAGTAGAGAGGACAGAAGGACATCAGGAAAGAGAGAACAGAATGGCATTCAGAGAGAGAAGAGAACAGAAGGGCATCCAGAGAGAGAAGAGGACACAAGGGCTTCCACAGAAAGGAGAGAACAGAAGGGCATCCAGAGAGATGAGAGAACAGAAGGGTATCCAGAGAGAGGAGAGGACAAAAGGGCATCCAGAGAGAGGAGAGAACAGAAGGGCATCCAGAGAAAGGAGAAGACAAAAGGGCATCCAGAGAGGAGAGGACAGAAGGACATCCCAAGAGAAAAGAGAACAGAAGCAAATCCAGGGAGATGAGAGTACAGGAGAGAATCCAGTAAGACGAGAGAACTGATGCCCATCCAGATAGAGCAGAATACTGAAGGACATCCAGAGAGAGAAAGGGACTGAAGGGCATCCGGAGAGAGGAGAGAACAGAAGGGCATCCAGAGAGAGGAGAATACCGAAGGGCACCCAGAGAGAGGAGAGAACATAAGGGCATCCAGAGATATTAGAGGACAGAAGGGCATGTAGAGAGAGGAGAGAAGAAAAGAGCATCCAGAGTAAGGAGAGAAGAGAAGGGCATCCAGAGAGAGAAGAAGACAGAAGAGCATTTCAGAGAGAGGAGAGGGCCCAAGGGCATTCAGAGAGAGGAGAGTACAGAAGGACATCCAGACACTGGAGAGAACAGAAGGGCATCCAGAGAGAGGAGAATACAGAAGGGCACACAGAGAGAGGAGTGGACAGAAGGGTATCCAGAGATAGGAGAGGACAGTATGGCATCCAGAGAGAGGAGAAGACAGAAGCACTTCCAGAGACAGGAGAGAACAGAAGGGCATCCAGGAGAGAAGAGAACAGAAGGGCATCCAGAGAGAGGAGAGGACAGTAGGGCATCTAGAGAGAGCAGAGAACAGAAGGGCATCCAAAAAGAGGAGAAGACAGAAGGGCATCCAGAGAGAGGAGGGGAAGGAAAGGCATCCATAGAGAAGAGAGAGCAGAAGGGCATCCAGAGAGAGGAGAGCATAGAAGGGCATCCACCGAAAAGAGTACAGAAGGCCATACAGAGAGAGGAGAAGACAAAGGGCATCCATAGAGAGGAGATGACAGAAGGCCGTCCTGAGAGAGGAGAAGTCAAAAAGTGAATTCAGAGAGAGGAGAAAACAGAAGAGCATCCAGAGAGAGGAGAGGACAGAAGGGAATCTAGAGAGAGCAGAGAACAGAAGGTCATCCAGAAAGAGAAGACAGAAGGGCATCAGAAGATAGGAGAAGGCAGAAGGGCATACAGAGAGAGGAGAGGGCAGAAAGGTATCCAGGGGGAGAAGAGAAAAGAAGGGCATCCAGAGAGAGGAGAGGACAGAAGATCATTTAGATAGAACTAAGAATAGAAGTGCATCCAGAAAAAAGAGAAGTCAGAATGGCATCGGGAGATAGAAGAAGACAGAATGGCATCCAGAGAGAGGAGAGGACAGAAGGGCAGCAACAGAAAAGAGTACAGAAGGTCATACAGTAAGAGGAGAAGCAGAAGGGCATCCAGAAAGAGGACAGAACAAAAAGGCATCCAGAGAATTAGAGACAGAATTGAATACAGAGAGAGGAGAGAACAGAAGGGCATTCAGCGAGAGGATAAGACTGAAAGGCATGCAGGGAGAGGAGAGAAGAGAAGGGCATACAGAGGGAGGAGAATACAGAAGGTCATCCAGAGAGAGGAGAGGAAAGAAGGGCAGCCAGTGAGAGGAGAGAATAGAAGGGCATCCAGAGAGAGGAGAAAACAGAAGGGAATCTAGAGTGATGAGAGAATTGTATGGCATCCAGAGAGAGTAGAAGACAGAAAGGGATCCCAAGAGAGGAGAGAACAGAAGGGCATCCAGGGAGATGAAAGAACAGAAGAGAATCCAGAAAAGGGAGAGAACAGAAGGGCATACAGAGAGAGCAGAATACTGAAGGACATACAGAAAGAGAAGAGGACAGAAGGGCATCTGGAGAGAGGAAAAGACAGAAGGGCATCCAGAGAGAGCAGAGGACAGAAGGGCATCCAGTGAGAGGAAAGAACAGAAGGGCATCCAGAGAGAGGAGAAGACAGAAGGGAATTTAGAGTGAGGAGAGAATTGTACAGCATCCAGAGAGAGGAGAAGACAGAAGAGCATCCAGAGAGAGGAGAGGACAGAAGGACATCCAGAGAGAGGAGAAAACAGAAGGGCATCCATAGAAAGGAGAGGACAGAAGGGCATCCAGAGAGAGGAGAGAGCAGAAGGGCATTTAGTGAGAGGAGAAGACAGAGGGCATTGTGAGAGAGTAGAGAATAGAAGGGCATCCAGAAAGAGGATAGAACAGAAGGGCACCCAGAGGAAGGAGAGAACAGAAGAACATGCCAAAAGAGGAGAGAACATAATGGCATCCAGAGAGAGGAGAGAAAAGAAGGGCACCCAGAGAGAGAACAAGACAGAAGGGCATGCAGAGAGAAGAGAGAACAGAAGTGCATCCAGGGAGAGAAGAGAACAGTAGGGCATCCAGAGAGAGGAGAGGACAGAAAATCATCTAGAGAGAGCAGAGAACAGAAATGAATCCAGAAAGAAGAGGAGACAGAAGGGCATCGGGAGATAGGAGAAGACATAAGGGCATCCAGAGAGAGGAGAGGACATAATTGCCTCCAGAGAGAAGAGAGAGCAGAAGGGCATCCAGAGAGAGGAGAAGAAAGAAGTGCATTTACAGAAAAGAGTACAGAAGGCCATACAGTGAGAGGAGAAGACAGAAGGGTATTCAGAAAGAGGAGAGAACAGAAAGAAATCCAGAGAGAGGAGAATACAGAAGGGCATCCAGAGAGAGGAGAGGACAGAAGGGTATCCAGTGAGAGGAGAGGAGAAAATGGCATGCAGTCATAGTAGATGACAGAAGGGCTTCCAGAGAGAGGAGAGAACCGAAGGGCATCCGGAAAGATGAGAAGAGAGAAGGCATCCAGATGGAGAATAGGACAGACAGGCATCCTGAGAAAGAAGAGGACACAAAGGCATCCAGAGACAGAAGAGAACAGAAGGGCATCCAGAAAGAGGAGAAAACAGAAGGGCATCCAGAAAGAGGAGAATACAGAAGGGAATCTAGAGTAAGGAGAAAATTGTCGGGCATCCAGAGAGAGGAGAGGACAGAAGGACATCCCAAGAGAAGAGAGAACAGAAGCGCATCCAGAGAGATGAGAGAACAGGATAGAATCCAAAAAGAGGAGAGAACAGAAGCCCATTCAGAGAGAGCAGAAGACAGAAGAACATCTAGAGAGAGAAGAGGACTGAAGGGCATCAGGAGAGAATAGAAGACAGAAGGGCATCCAAAGAGAGGAGAGGACAGAATGGCATCCAGAAAGACAAGAGAACAGAAAGGCATTCAGAGAGAATAGAGGACAGAAGGATAACTAGAGAGAGGAGGAGACAAAAAGGGAATCCAGAGAGAGGAACAAACAGAACGGGATACATAGAGAGGAGAGAATAGAAGAGCCTCCAGAGAACTGAGAACACAGAACGGCATCCAGTGAGAGGAGAGAACAGAAGGGCATCCAGAGAGTGGCGAAGACAGAAGGGCATCCAGAGAGAGAAGAGGACAGAATGTCATACAAAGTGAGGAAAGAATAGAAGGACATCCCGAGAGATGAGAGAACAGAAGATAATCCAGAAAGAGGAGAAAACTGTAGGGCATCCAGAGAGAGCAAAAGACAGAAGGACATCCAGAGAGAGGAGATGACAGAAGGGCATCCTGTGAGAGGAGAGAACAGAAGGACATCACAAAAGAGGAGAAGATAGCAGGGTATCCAGAGCGAGTAGAGTATAGAAGGTCATCCAGAAAGAGGAGAATAGAGAAGGCATCAAGATGGAGAAGAGGACTTAAGGTCATCCAGAGAGAGGAGAGTACAGAAGGGTATCTAGAGAGAGGAAAGATCAGAAGGGCATCCAGAGTGAGGAGAGAACAGAAGGGCATCCAGAGAGATGAGAGGACAGAAGGGCATCCAGAAAATAGAGAGAAAAGAAGGGCATCCAGAGGGAGAAGTATACAGAAGGGCATCCTGATAGAGGAGAGAACAGAATGGCATCCAGAGACAGGAGAAGACAGAATGGAATCCAGAGAGAGGAGAGAACAGAAGGGCATTTGGAGAATGGAGAAGACAGAAGGGCATCCAGAGAGAGGAGAGGACAGAAAGGAATGTACAGAGAGCAGAGAAGAGAAGGGCATCCAGAAGGAGCCGAAGACAGACGGCTATCCAGAATGAAAAGAGAATTGTAGGGCATCCACAGATAGCAGAATACAGAAGGACATCCATAGAGAGTAGAGAGGATGACAGAAGGGCATCCAGAGAGAGGAGAGGAGAGAAGGGCATCAAGAGAGAGAAGAGAACAGAAGGGCATCCAGAGAGAGGAGAGGACAGAAGGGCAACTAGAGAGACCAGAGAACAGAATGGCATCTAGAAATAGGAGAAGACAGAAGGGCTTCAGTAGAAAGGAGAGAACAGAAAGGCATCTAGAGAGAGGAGAATACAGAAGGGCAACCAGAGAGAGGAGAGAACAGAATGGCATCCAGAGGCAGGAGAAGACAGAACGAAATCCAGTGAGAGCAGAGAACAGAAGGTCATTCAGACAGAGGAGAAGACAGAATGGCATCCAGAGAAAAAAAGAACAGAAGGGCATCCAGAGAGAAGAGAGGACAGAAAGGCATCTAGAGAGCATCCAGAAAGAGCATAAGACAGATGGGCATCCAGAGAGAGGAAAAGACAAATGGTCATCCAGAGAGAGAGGAGAGAACAGAAAGGCATCCAGAGGGAGGATAAGACAGAAGGGAATCCAGAGAGAGGAGAGAATTGTAGGGTATCCTGAGAGAGAAGAAAACAGAAGAGCATCCAGAGAGTGGAGAGGACAGTAAAGCATCTAGAGAGAGGAGACAGCTGAAGGGCATCCAGAGATAGGAGAGGGCAGAAGGACTTCCAGAGAGAGGAGAGAAGAGAAAGCCATCCAGAGAGAGGAGAAGACAGAAGGGTTTCCGGAGAGAGGAGAGAACAGAAGGGCACCCAGAGTGAGGAGAGGACAGAAGGGCAACTAGAGAGACCAGAGTACAGAATGGCATTCAGAAATAGGAGAAGCCAGAAGGGCATCAGTAGAGAGGAGAGAACAGAATGGCATCGGGAGAGAGGAGAAAACAGAAGGGCATCCAGAGTGAGGAGAGGACAGAAGGGCATCCAGAGAGAATAGAGGACAGAAGGGCATCTAGAGAGATGAGAGAACAGAAGGGCATCCACAGAGATGATAAGACAAAAAGGAAATCCAGAGAGAGGAAAGAACAGAAGGTCATCCACAGAGAGGAAAAGACAGAGGGGCATCTAGAGAGAGGAGAAGACAGAAGGATATCCAGAGAGATGAGAGAACAGAAGGGCACCAGAGAAAGGAGAAGACAGAGGGCATACAGAGATAGGAGAGGACAGAAGTGAATCCAGAGAGATGAGAGAACAGAAGATAATCCAGAAAGAGGAGAAAACTGTAGTGCATACAGAGAGAGCAAAAGACTGAAGGACTTCCAGAGAGAGAAGAGAACAGCAGGGCATCTGGAGAGAGGAGAAGACAGAAGGACATCCAGAGAGAGGAGAGGACAGAAGGGCATCCTGTGAGAGGAGAGAACAGAAGGGCATGCAGAAAGAGGATAAGATAGCAGGGTATCCAGTGTGAGTAGATAATTGAAGGGCATCCAGTGTGAGGAGAAGAAAGAAGGGCATCCAGAGTAAGTAGAGTATAGAAGGGCAACCGGAAAGAGGGGAATATAGAAGGCATCAAGATGGAGAAGAGGACTGAAGGGTATCCATAGAGAGGAGAAGACAGAAGGGTATCTATTAAGAGGAGAGATCAGAAGGGCATCCAGAATGAGGACAGAACAGAAGGGCATCCAGAGAGAGGAGAGGACATAAGGGCATCCAGAAAGTGGAGAAAAAAAAGAAGGGCATCTAGAGGGAGAAGAATACAGAAGGGCATCCAGAGAGAGGAGAGAACAGAATGGCATCCAGAGACAGGAGAAGACAGAATGGAATCCAGAGAGAGGAGAGAACAGAAGGGCATTCGGAGAATGGAGAAGACAGAAGGGCATCCAGAGATGTGAGAGAACAGAAGGGCATCCAGAGAGAGGAGAGGACAGAAGGGCATGTACAGAGAGCAGAGAACAGAAGGGCATCCAGAAAGAGCAGAAGACAGACGGGCATCCGAAGAGAGGAAAAGACAATAGGTCATCCAAAGAGAGGAGAGGACAGAAGGGCATCTAGAGAGAGAGCAGAGAACACAAGGACATCCAGAAAGAGGAGAAGACAGTAGGGCATCCATAGAGAGAAGTGGACAGAATGGCATTTGGAGAGAAGAGAGAGAAAAAGGGCATCCAGAGATAGAAAAGGACAGAAGGGCATCCAAAGAGTAAAGAGAACAGAAAGCCATACGGAGAGAAGAGAAGACAAAAGGTCATCTAGAGAGAGGAGAGAACAAAGGGCATCCAGAGAGAGGAGAGGACAGAACGGCAACTAGAGAGACCAGAGAACAGAATGGCATCCAGAAATAGGAGAATACAAAAGGGCATCAGTAGAGAGGAGAGAGCAGAATAGCATCGGAAGAGAGGAGAAGACAGAAGGGCATCCAGAGAGAGGAGAGGACAGAAGGACACCCGGAGAGACGAGAGTACATGAAGGCATCCAGAGAGAATAGAGGACAGAAGGGCATCTAGAGAGATGAGAGAACAGAAGGGCCTCCAGAGAGAGGAGAAGACAAAAAGGGAATCCAGAGAGAGGGTAGAACAGAAAGTCATCCACAAATAGGAGAAGACAGAGGGGCATCCAGAGAGATGAGAGGACAGAAAGGCATCCAGGGAAAGTAGACAGCAGAAGGGCATCCAGAGAGAGGAGAGGACAGAAGGGCATCCAGAGAAAGGGTAGAACAGAAAGCCATCCAGAGAGTGGAGAAGACAGAAGGGCATCCGGAGATAGGAGAGAACAGAAGAGCATCTAGAAAGAGGAGAAGAGAGAAGGCATCAAGATGGAGAAGAGGACAGCCGGGAATCCTGAGAGAGGAGAGGACAGAAGGGCATCCAGGCAGAGAACAGAACAGTAGGGCATCCAGAGAGAGTAGAGGACAGAAGGGCATCTAGACTGAGCAGAAAAAAGAATGGCATCCAGAAAGAGGAGAAACAGAAGGGCTTTGGGAGATAGGAGAAGACAGAAGGGCATCCAGAGAGAGGAGAGGACAGAAGGGCATACCGAGAGAGGAGAGAAAAGAAGGGCATCCAGAGAGATGAGGGAACAGGTGATAATCCAGAAAGAGTAGAGAATTGTAGGCCATCCAGAGAGAACAAAAGACTTATGGACATCCAGAGAGAGAAAAGAACAGAAGGGCATCCGGAGAAAGAAGAAGACAGAAGGACATGCAGAGAGAGGAGAGGACAGAAGGGCCTCCTGTGAGAGGAGAGAACTGAAGGGCATACAGTGAGAGGAGAAGGTAGCAGGGTATCCAGAGTTAGGAGACAATTGAAGGGCATCCAGAGGGAGGAGAAGACAGAAGGGCATCCAGAGCGAGTAGAGTATAGAAGGGCATCCGGAAAGAGGAGAATAGAGAAGACATCAAGATGGAGAAGAGGACTGAAGGGCATCCAGTGAGAGGAGAGGACAGAAGGGTATCTAGAGAGAGGAGAGATCAGAAGGGCATCCAGAGTGAGGAGAGAACAGAAGGACATCCAGAGAGAGGAGAGGACAGAAGGGCATCCAGAGGATGGAGAGAAAAGAAGGGCATCTAGAGGGAGAAGTATACAGAAGGGCATCCAGAGACATGAGAGAACACAATGGCATCCAGAGACAGGAGAAGACAGAATGGGATCCAGAGAGAAGAGAGAACAGAAGGGCATTCGGAGAGAGGAGAAGACAGAAGGGCATCCAGAGAGAGGAGAGAACAGAAGAGCATCCCGAGAGAGGAGAGGACAGAAAGACAACTAGAGAGAGCAGAAAACAGAAGGGCATCCAGAAAGAGCAGAAGACAGACGGGCATCCTGAGAGAGGAAAAGACAAAAGGTCATCTGGAGAGTGGAGGGGACAGAACGGCATCCGGAAGGAGAGGAGGACAGAAGGGCATCCAGAGAGAGGAGAGAACAGAAGGGCATCCAAAAAGAGGAGAGGACAGAAGGGCATCAGTAGAGAGGAGAGAACAGAAGGACATCCAGAAAAAGGGTAGACAGAAGGGCATAGAGCGAGTGGAGAAGACAGAAGGGCATTCTGAGAGAGGTGAGAACAAAATGCATCCAGAGAGATGAGAGAACAGTAGAGAATCCAGAAAGAGGAGAGAACAGAAGGGCACCCAGAAAAGAGCAGAAGACTGAAGAACATCCAGAGAGAGAAGGAGACATAATAGCATCCGGAGAAAGGAGAGGACAGAAGGTCTTCCAGTGAGAGGAGAGAACAGAAGGGCATCCAGAGAGAGGAGAAGACATAAGGGTATCCAGAGTGAAAAGAGAATTGTAGGGCATCCAGAGATAGCAGAATACAGAAGGACATCCTGAGAGAGTAGAGAAGAGAAGGGCATTTCAAACGAGAAGAGAGAGGCATCCAGATGGAGAGGATGACAGAAGGACACCCAGAGAGAGGAGAGGACGGAAGGGAAACTAGAGAGACCAGAGAACAGAATGGCATCCAGAAATAGGAGAAGACAGAAGGGCTTCAATAGAGAGGAGACAACAGAAAGGCATCTAGAGAGAGGAGAATACAGAAGGGCATCCTGAGAGAGGAGAGAAAGAATGGCATCCAGAGAGAGGAGAAGACAGAACGGAATCCAGAAAGAGGAGAGAACAGAAGGGCATCCAGAGAGAGGAGAAGACAGAAGGGCATCGAGAGAGAGGAGAGAACAGAAGGGCATCCAGAGAGAGGAGAAGACAGAAGGGCATCTAGAGAGAGGAGAATACAGAAGGGCATCCAGAAAGATCAAAAGACAGAAGGGCATCCGGAGACAGGAAAAGACAAAAGGTCATCCAGAGAGTGGAGAGGACTGATGGGTATCGGGAAAGAGAAGGGAACAGAAGGGCATCCAGAGAGAGGAGAGAACAGAAGGGCATCCAGAGAGAGGAGAAGACAGAAGGGAATCCAGAGTGAGGAGAGAATTGTAGGGTATCCAGAGAGAGGAGAAAATAGAAGAGCACCCAGAGAGAGTAGAGGACAGAAAAGCATCCAGAGAGAGAAGAGAGCAGAGGGGTATCCAGAGATAGGAGAGGACAGAAGGACTTCCAGAGAGTGGAGAGAAGAGAAAGCCATCCAGAGAGAAGAGAAGACAGAAGGTTATCCAGAGAGAGGAGAGAACAGAAGAGCATCCAGAGTGAGGAGATGACAGAAGAGCATCCAGAGTGAGGAGATGACAGAAGGGCATCCAGAGAGAGGAGAGAACAGAAGGGCATTAGGAAAGAGGAGAAGAGAGAAGGCATTCAGATGGAGAAGTGGACAGCCGAGAATCCTGAGAGATGAGAGGACAGAAGGGCATCCAGGGAGAGAACAGAACAGAAGGGCATCCAGAGAGAGGAGAGGACAGAAGGGCATCTAGAGTGAGCAGAAAACAGAAGGGCATCCAGAAAAAGGAGAAACAGAAGGGCATCGGTAGATAGGAGAAGACAGAAGGGCATCCAGAGAGAGGAGAGAAAAGAAGGGCACCAGAGAAAGGAGAAGACAGAAGGGCATCAAGAGAGAGGAGAGGACAGAAGGGCATCCCAAGAGAGGAGAGAACAGAAGGGCATCCAGAGAGATGAGAGAACAGAAGATAATCCAGAAAGAGTAGAGAACTGTAGGGCATCCAGAGAGAGCAGAAGACTGAAGGACATCCAGAGAGTAGAGAGGACAGAAGGGCATCTGGAAAAAGAAGAAAACACAAGGGAATCCAGAGATAGGAGAGAACCGAAGGGCATCCAAAGAGAGGAGAGGACAGAAGGGCAACATTAGAGAAAAGAGAACGGAAGGGCATCCAAATAAAGAGTAGACAGAATGGCATACAGCAAGCAGAGAATACAGAAGGGCATTCTGAGAGAGGTGAGAACAAACAGGCATCCAGAGAGATGATAGAAGAGAAGAGAATCCAGAAAGAGGAGAGAGCAGAAGGGCACCCAGAAAGATGAGAGGACTGAAGAACATCCAGAGAGAGAAGAGGACATAAGAGCATCCAGAGAGAGGAGAGTACAGAAGGTTTCCAGTGAGAGGAGAGAACGGAAGGCCATCCAGATAGAGGAGAAGACAAAAGGCTATCCAGAGTGAAACGAGAATTGTAGGACATCCAGAGATTGCAGAATACAGAAGGATATCCAGAGAGAGTAGAGAACAGAAGGGCATTTCAAAAGAGAAGAGAGAGTCATCCAGATGGAAAGGATGACAGAAGGGCATCCAGAGAGAGGAGAGGACAGAAGGGCATCAAGAGGGAGAAGAGAACAGAAGGGCATCCAGAGAGAGGAGAGGATAGAAGGGCAACTAGAGAGACAAGAGAACAGAATGACATCCAGAGAGAATAGAGGACAGAAGGGCATCTAGAGAGATGGGAGAACAGAAGGGCATCTAGGGACAGGAGAATACGAATGGTAATCCAGAGAGAGGGAAGAACAGAAGGGCATCCACAGAGAGGAGAAGACAGAAGGGCATCCAGAGAGAGGAGAGGACAGTAAAGCATCCAGGGAAAGGAGGGAGCAGAAGGACATCCAGAGAGAGGAGAGGACAGAAGGGCATCCAGAGAGAGGGGAGAACAGAAAGAAATACAGAGAGTGGAGAAGGCAAAAGCATATCCGGAGAGGAGAGAGAACAGAAGGGCATCCAGAAAGAGGAGAAGAGAGAAGGCATCCAGATGGAGAAGAGGACAGATGGGCATCCTGAGAGAGGAGAGGACAAAAGCTCATCCAGAGAGAGAACAGAACAGAAGGTCATCCAGAGAGAGGAGAGTAGAGAAGGGCACTAGTGTGAGCAGAAAACAGAAGGGCATCCAGAAAGAGGAGAAGACAGAATGGCATCAGGAGATAGGAGAAGACAGAAGGGCATCCAGACAGAGGAGAGGACAGAATGGCCTCCAGAGAGAAGAGAGAGCAAAAGGGCATCCAGAGAGAGGAGAGGACAGAAGTTCATCTAGAAAGGGTAGAGTACAGAAGGGATTCCAAGAGAGGAGAAGACAGAAGGGAATAAAGAGAGTGAAGAGAAAATAAGGGCATTCGGAGATAGAAGACAGAAGGATAACCAGAGAGAGGAGAGAACAGAAGAGACTAGAGAGAGAAGAAAAAAGCTAATCCGGAGGGAGGAGAGAACAGAAATGCATCCAGAGACAGTAGAAGACAGAAGGGCATCCATAGAGAGGAGAGAACAGAAGGCCATACAGAAAGGGGAGACAACAGTAGGGCATCCAGAGAGTATAGAATCAACAGAGAGGAGAGAACAGAAGGGCATTCAGAGACAGGATGAGACAGAAGGGCATCCATATAGAGGAGAGGACAGAAGGCCACAGGAAAGAGAAGAGAACCGAAGGGCATGAAGTCAGAGGAGAGAACAGAAGGGTATTCAAAGAAATGTGAGGACAGAAGGGCATCCAGAGAGAGGAGAGAACAGAAGGGCATCCAAAAAGAGGAGAGGACAGAAGGGCATCAGTAGAGAGGAGAGAACAGAAGGACATCCAGAAAAAGGGTAGACAGAAGGGCATAGAGCGAGTGGAGAAGACAGAAGGGCATTCTGAGAGAGGTGAGAACAAAATGCATCCAGAGAGATGAGAGAAGAGAAGAGAATTCAGAATGAGAGAACAGAAGGGCACCCAGAAAGAACAGAAGACTGAAGAACATCCAGAGAGAGAAGAGGACCTAATAGCATCCGGAGAAAGGAGAGGACAGAAGGTCTTCCAGTGAGAGGAGAGAACAGTAGGGCATCCAGAGAGAGGAGAAGACATAAGGGTATCCAGAGTGAAAAGAGAATTGTAGGGCATCCAGAGATAGCAGAATACAGAAGGACATCCTGAGAGAGTAGAGAAGAGAAGGGCATTTCAAACGAGAAGAGAGAAGGCATCCAGATGGAGAAGATGACAGAAGGACACCCAGAGAGAGGAGAGGACGGAAGGGAAACTAGAGAGACCAGAGAACAGAATGGCATCCAGAAATAGGAGAAGACAGAAGAGCTTCAATAGAGAGGAGACATCAGAAAGGCATCTAGAGAGAGGAGAATACAGAAGGGCATCCTGAGAGAGGAGAGAAAGAATGGCATCCAGAGAGAGGAGAAGACAGAACGGAATCCAGAAAGAGGAGAGAACAGAAGGGCATTCTGAGAGAGGAGAAGACAGAAGGGCATCGAGAGAGAGGAGAGAACAGAAGGGCATCCAGAGAGAGGAGAAGACAGAAGGGCATCTAGAGAGAGGAGAATACAGAAGGGCATCCAGAAAGATCAAAAGACAGAAGGGCATCCGGAGACAGGAAAAGACAAAAGGTCATCCAGAGAGTGGAGAGGACTGATGGGTATCGGGAAAGAGAAGGGAACAGAAGGGCATCCAGAGAGAGGAGAGAACAGAAGGGCATCCAGAGAGAGGAAAAGACAGAAGGGAATCCAGAGTGAGGAGAGAATTGTAGGGTATCCAGAGAGAGGAGAAAATAGAAGAGCACCCAGAGAGAGTAGAGGACAGAAAAGCATCCAGAGAGAGGAAAGAGCAGAGGGGTATCCAGAGATAGGAGAGGACAGAAGGACTTCCAGAGAGTGGAGAGAAGAGAAAGCCATCCAGAGAGAAGAGAAGACAGAAGGTTATCTGGAGAGAGGAGAGAACAGAAGAGCATCCAGAGTGAGGAGATGACAGAAGAGCATCCAGAGTGAGGAGATGACAGAAGGGCATCCAGAGAGAGGAGAGAACAGAAGGGCATTAGGAAAGAGGAGAAGAGATAAGGCGTTCAGATGGAGAAGAGGAGAGCCAGGAATCCTGAGAGAGTAGAGGACAGAAGGGCATAAAGGGAGAGAACAGAACAGAAGGGCATCCAGAGAGAGGAGAGGACAGAAGGGCATCTAGAGTGAGCAGAAAACAGAAGGGCATCCAGAAAAAGGAGAAACAGAAGGGCATCGGTAGATAGGAGAAGACAGAATGGCATCCAGAGAGAGGAGAGAAAAGAAGGGCACCAGAGAAAGGAGAAGACAGAAGGGCATCAAGAGAGAGGAGAGGACAGAAGGGCATCCCAAGAGAGGAGAGAATAAGAGGGCATCCAGAGAGATGAGAGAACAGAAGATAATCCAGAAAGAGTAGAGAACTGTAGGCCATCCAGAAAGAGAAGAAGACTGAAGGACATCCAGAGAGTAGAGAGGACAGAAGGGCATCCGGAAGGAGAAGAGAACACAAGGGAATCCAGAGATAGGAGAGAACCGAAGGGCATCCAAAGAGAGGAGAGGACAGAAGGGCAACATTAGAGAAAAGAGAACGGAAGGGCATCCAAATAAAGAGTAGACAGAATGGCATACAGCAAGCAGAGAATACAGTAGGGTATTCTGAGAGTGGTGAAAACAAACGGGTATCCAGAGAGATGAGAGAAGAGAAGAGAATCCAGAAAGAGGAGAGAGCAGAAGGGCACCTAGAAAGAGGAGAAGACTGAAGAACATCCAGAGAGAGAAGAGGACATAAGAGAATCCAGAGAGAGGAGAGGACAGAAGGTTTCCAGTGAGAGGAGAGAACAGAAGGGCATACAGAGAGAGGAGAAGACATAAGGCTATCCAGAGTGAAACGAGATTTGTAGGGCAACCAGAGATAGCAGAATACAGAAGGACATCCAGAGAGAGTAGAGAACAGAAGGGCATTTCGAAAGAGAAGAGAGAGGCATCCAGATGGAAAGGATGACAGAAGGGCATCCAGAGAGAGGAGAGGACAGAAGGGCATCAAGAGGGAGAAGAGAACAGAAGGGCATCCAGAGAGAGGAGAGGATAGAAGGGCAACTAGAGAGACAAGAGAACAGAGTGACATCCAGAGAGAATAGAGGACAGAAGGGCATCTAGAGAGATGGGAGAACAGAAGGGCATCTAGGGACAGGAGAATACAAGAAGGTAATCCAGAGAGAGGGAAGAACAGAAGGGCATCCACAGAGAGTAGAAGACAGAAGGGCATCCAGAGAGAGGAGAGGACAGTAAAGCATCCAGGGAAAGGAGGGAGCAGAAGGACATCCAGAGAGAGGAGAGGACAGGAGGGCATCCAGAGAGAGGGGAGAATAGGAAGAGATCCAAAGAGTGGAGAAGGCAAAAGGGCATCCGGAGAGGAGGGAGAACAGAAATGCATCCAGAAAGAGGAGAAGAGAGAAGGCATCCAGATTGAGAAGAGAACAGATGGGCATCCTGAGAGAGGAGAGGACAAAAGCTCATCCAGTGAGAGAACAGAACAAAAGGTCATCCAGAGAGAGAGGAGGAGAGAAGGGCGGTAGAGTGAGCAGAAAACAGAAGGGCATCCAGAAAGAGGAGAAGACAGAATGGCATCAGGAGATAGGAGAAGACAGAAGGGCATCCAGACAGAGGATAGGACAGAATGGCCTCCAGAGAGAAGAGAGAGCAAAAGGGCATCCAGAGAGAGGAGAGGACAGAAGTTCATCTAGAAAGGGTAGAGTACAGAAGGGATTCCAAGAGAGGAGAAGACAGAAGGGAATCCAGAGAGTGGAGAGAAAAGAAGGGCATTCGGAGATAGAAGACAGAAGGATATCCAGAGAGAGGAGAGAACAGAAGAGCCTAGAGAGAGAAGAAAAAAGCTAATCCGGAGGGAGGAGAGAACAGAAATGCATCCAGAGACAGTAGAAGACAGAAGGGCATCCATAGAGAGGAGAGAACAGAAGGCCATACAGAAAGAGGAGACAACAGTAGGGCATCCAGAGAGTATAGAATCAACAGAGAGGAGAGAACAGAAGGGCATTCAGAGACAGGATGAGACAGAAGGGCATCCATATAGAGGAGAGGACAGAAGGCCACAGGAAAGAGAAGAGAACCGAAGGGCATGAAGTCAGAGGAGAGAACAGAAGGGTATTCAAAGAAATGTGAGGACAGAAGGGCATACAGAGAGAGGAGAGAACAGAAGGGCATCCAAAGAGAGGTGATAACAGAAAGGTATTTTGAGAGAGGAAAGGACAGAAGGGCCTCCAGAGAGAGAAGAGAACAGAAGGGCATCCAAAGAGATGAGAGAACAGAAGAGAATCCAGAAAGGGGAGTGAACAGTAGGGCATCCAGAGAGTGCAAAAGACTGAAGGGCATCCAGAGAGAGTAGAGTATAAAAGGGCATCAGGAAAGAGGAGAATAGAGAAGCCATCAAGATGGAGAAGAGGACAGAAGTGCATCTAGAGAGAGGAGAGGACAGAAGGGCTTAAAAAGAGAGAAGAGAATAGAAGAGCCTCAAGAGAGAGGAGTGGAGAGAAGGGCATCTAGAAAGAGGAGAGGAGAGAAGGGCATCCAGAGAGAGGAGAGAACAGAAGGGCATTCAGAGAGAAAAGAAGACAGAAGGGTATCCAGAGAGAGGAGAGGACAGAAGGGCATCCAGAGAGAGGAGAGACAGAAGAGAATCCAGAGAGAGGAGAGAACAGAAGAACATCCAGGGAGAGGAGAGAGCAGAAGGGAATCCAGAGAGTGGAGAAGAGAGAAGGCCATCTGGAGAGAGGAGAGAACAGAAGGGCATCCAGAGAAAGGAGAGAGCAGAAGGGCCACCAGAGAGGGGAAAGACCCGAAGGACATCCAGAGACAGGAGATGACAGAAGGACATCCTGAGAGAGGAGAGAACAGAAGGGCATCTGGAGAGAGGAAAAGACAGAAGGTAATGAAGAGAAAGGATAAGACAGAAGAGCATACAGAGAGAGGAGAGAACAGAAAGCCAGCCAGAGTGAAGAGAAGACAGAAGGGAATCCAGAGAGTGGAGAGAACAGAAGGGCTTACAGAGAGAGGAGAGAACAGATGGTCATCCAAAGAAAGGAGAAAACAAAAGAGCATCAAGAGAAAGAAGAAGACAGAAGGGCATCCAGAGAGAGGAGAGGCCAGAAGGTCTTCCCGAGAGAAGAGAGAACAGAAGCACATCCAGAGAGATGAGAGAATGGGAGAGAGTCCAGAAAGAGGAGAAAACAGTAGCCCATCCAGAGAGAGCAGAAGACTGAAGGACATCTAGAGAGAGAAGAGGACTGAAGGGCATCCAGAGAGAAGAGAAGACAGAAGGGCATCCACATGGAGGAGAGGACAGAATGGCATCCAGTGAGACGAGAGAACAGAAGGGTGTCCAGTGTGAGGAGAAATATGTCAGTCTCCCAGAGAGGAGAAGACAGAAGGGCATTGGGAGTGACAAGATAAAAGAAGGGCATAGGGAGGGAGGAGAAGATGAAAGGGCATCCAGAGAAAGGAGAGTACAGATGGGCATCCAGAGAGAGGAGAAGACAGAAGGGCATCCAGAGAAGACAGGACAAAAAGGCACCCGAAAAGAGAAGAGAACAGAAGGGTAACCAGATAGAGGAGAGAAAAGAATGGCAACCAGATAGAGTCGAGGACACAGTGCATCCCGAGAGAGGAGAGAACAGAAGGGCATCCAGGGATAATAGAAAACAGAAGAGAATACAGAAAAAGGAGAGAACAGACAGGCATCCAGAGAGTGCAGAAGAGTGAAGGACATCCAGACAGAGAAGAGGTCAGAAAGTCATCCAGAGGGAGGAGAGAACAGAAGGGCATCCAGAGAGAGTAGAATACAGAAGGGCACCCAGAGCGTGGAGAAGAGAAAATCACATCCAGAGAGAGGAGAGAACAGAAGGGCATCCAGAGAGAGAAGAGGACACAAGGGCATTCAGAGAGAGGAGAGAACAGAAGGGCATCCAGAGATAGGAGAGAGCAGAAGGGCATCTGCAAAAAGGAGACGAGAGAAGGCATCCAGATGGAGAAGAGGACAAACGGGCATCCTTAAAGAGGAGAGGACAGAAGGGCATACAGGGAGAGAAGATAACAGAAGGGCATCCAGAGAGAGGAGAGGACAGAAGCTCATTAAGTGAGAGCAGAGAAAAGAAGGACATCCAGAAAGAGGAGAAGACATATGGGCATCGGGAGGTAGGAGAAGACAGAAGGTCATCCAGAGAGAAGAGAGAACAGAATAGCCTCCAGAGAGAAGAGAGATCAGAAGGGCATCCAGAGAGAGGAAAAGACAGAAGGACATCCAGAGAGAGTAGAGAACAGAAGGGCATCCAGAGAAAACAGAAGACAGAAGGGCATCCGGATAGAGGAGAGAACAGTAGGGCATCCAGAAATAGCAGAATATAGAAGGGCATCCAGAGAGAGGAGAAGACAGAAGGGAAACTAAAGAGAGGAGAGAAGAGATGGGCATTCGGAAAGAGGAGAAGACAGAAGGGCATCAAGAGAGGAGAGGACAAAAAGGCATCCAGAAACAGAAGAGAACCAAAGGGTATCTAGAGAGAGGAGAGAACAGAAAGCCATCCAGAGAGAGTAGAGGACACAGGGCATCCAGAGAGACAAGAGAACAGAAGGAGATCCAGAGAGAGGAGAGTGCAGAAGGTCATCCAGAATGAGGAGAAGACAGAAAGGCATCCAGAGAGAAGAGAGGAAAGAAGGGCATCCCGAGAGAGGAGAAAAGAGAAGGGCATCCATGGAGATGAGAGAACAGAAGAGAACCCAGAAAAAGCAGAGAACACAAGGGAATCCAGAGTGGGCAGTACACTGAAGGACATCCAAAGAGAGAAGAGGACAGAAGAAAATCCGAAAAGAGGAAAAGACAAAAGGGCATACAGAGAGAGGAGAGAACAGAAGGGCATCCAGAGAAAGGACAAGACAAAAGGGCATCCAGAGAGAAGAGGGGACAGAAGGACATCCCGAGAGAAGAGAGAACAGAAGCGCATCCAGAGAGATGAGATTACAGGAGAGAATCCAGTAAGAGGAGAGAACAGATGCCCATCCAGAGAGAGCAGAATACTGAAGGACATCCAGAGAGAGAAGAGTACTGAAGGGCATACAGAGAGAAGAGAGAACAGAAGGGGATCTAGAGAGAGGAGAAGACTGAAGGCCACCCAGAGAGAGGAGAGGACAGAAGGGCATCCATGGAGAGGAGAGGTCAGAAGGGCATCGAGAGAGAAGAAAGTACAGAAGGGCATTCAGAGAGAGGAGAAGACAGAAGGGCATCCAGAGACAGGAGAGAACATAAGGGCATCCAGAGGTGTTAGAGGACAGAAGGGCATGAAGAGAGAGGAGAGAAGAAAAGAGCATCCAGTGTAAGGAGAGAAGAGAAGGGCATCCAGAGAGAGAAGAAGACAGAAGAGCATGCAGAGAGAGGAGAGGGCCCAAGGGCATTCAGAGAAATAGAGGACAGAAGGGCATCCAAACAGATGAGAGAACAGAAGGGCATCCAGAGAGAGGAGAAGACAGAAGAGTATCCAGAGTGAGGAGAAAACTGTAGGGCATTCAGTGAAAGGAGAAGACAGAAGGGCATTGGAAGAGACAAGACGACAGAATGGCATAGGGGGAGAGGAGAAGACACAAGGGCATCAGGAGAGAGTAGAGGACAGTAGAGAATCCAGAGAGAGGAGAGCACAGAAGGGCATCCAGAGAGAGGAGAGGAAAGGAGGGCATTCCAAGAGAGGAGAGAACAGAAAGCCATCCAGAGGGAGGAGAAGACAGAAGGGCACATAGAGAGAGGAGAGAACAGAAGGGCATCCAGATAAAGGAGTGATCAGAATGGCATTCAAGGAGAGGAGAATTCAGAAGGGCATCAAGAAAGAGGAGAGAACATAAGGGCATACAGAGAGAGGAGAAGACAGAAGGGCATCCATAGAGAGTAGAGGACAGATGGGCATCCAGAGAGAAGAGAAGACAGAAGGGCATCCATAGAGAGGAGAGGTCAGAAGGACATGCAGAGAGAGGAGAAGACAGAAGGGAATCCAATGAGAGGAGAGAACAGAAGAGCATCCAGAGAGAGGAGAATACAGAATTGGCATCCGGAGAGAGGAGAGAACAGAAGGGCTTCAAGAAAAAGGAGAGAACAAAAGAGCATCCAGAGAGAGGAGAGAACAGAAGGGCATCCAGAGAGAGGAGAGGAAAGGAGGGCATTCCAAGAGAGGAGAGAACAGAAAGCCATCCAGAGGGAGGAGAAGACAGAAGGGCACATAGAGAGAGGAGAGAACAGAAGGGCATCCAGATAGAGGAGAGATCAGAATGGCATTCAAGGAGAGGAGAATTCAGAAGAGCATCAAGAAAGAGGAGAGAACATAAGGGCATACAGAGAGAGGAGAAGACAGAAGGGCATCCATAGAGAGTAGAGGACAGATGGGCATTCAGAGAGAAGAGAAGACAGAAGGGCATCCATAGAGAGGAGAGGTCAGAAGGACATGCAGAGAGAGGAGAAGACAGAAGGGAATCCAATGAGAGGAGAGAACAGAAGAGCATCCAGAGAGAGGAGGATACAGAATTGGCATCCAGAGAGAGGAGAGAACAGAAGGGCCTCAAGAAAAAGGAGAGAACAAAAGAGGATCCAGAGAGAGGAGAGAACGGAAGGGCATCCAGAGGGAGGAGAAGACAGAAACGCATTCACAGGTAGGGGAGAACAAAATGGCATCCAGAGAGCAGAGAAGCCAGAAGTATATCCAGGGAGAGTAGAGAATAGAACGGTATCCAGAGAGTGGAGAAGACAGAAGAACATCCACAGAGATGAGAGAATATAGGGGCATTCAGAGAGAATAGAGGACAAAATGGCCTCCAGAGAGAAGAGAGAAAAGAATGACATCCAGAGAGAGGAGAGGACAGAAGGGCATCTAGACGGAGCAGAGAACACAAGGGTATCCAGAGACAGAAAAAGACAGAAGGGTATCCAGAGTGAGGATAGAATTGAAGGGCATACAGCGAGAGAAGACAGAAGTGCATCCAGAGAGAGGAGAGAAAAGAAGGGCATTTGGAGAGAGAATAGGACAGAAGTGCATTCAGGGAGAGAAGAGAACAGAAGGGCATCCAGAGAGTGGAGAGGACAGAAGGGCATCTAGAGAGAGCAGAGAACACATGGGCATCCAGAAAGAGGAGAAGACACTATGGCATCCAGAGAGAGGAGAGGACAGAAGGGCATCTGGAAAGAGAATAGAACAGAAGGCCATCCAATGAGATGAGAGAATAGAAGAGAATCGAGAAAGAAGATAGAACAGAAGGGCATCCAAAGAGAGCAGAAAACTGAAGGACCTCCAGAGAGAGAAGAAGACAGAAGGGCATCCAGATAGAGGAGAAGACAGAAGGGCATCCAGGGAGAAGAGAGAACATAAGGGCATCCAGAGAGAGGAGAAGACAGAAGGGTATCTAGAGAGAGAAAGAGGAGATGACAGAAAGGCATCGAGAGAAAGAAGAGAACAGACGGGCTTTCAGTGGGAAGAGAGAACAGAAGGACATCCGAAGAGAGGATTGAACAGAAGGGCTTCCAGAGAGAGGAGATATCAGAAGTGAATCCAGAGAGAGGAGAATACAGAAGGGCATCCAGAGAGAGGAGAGGACACAAGGGCATCCAGAGAGATGAGAGAACAGAAGAGCATCCATAGAGAGAAGAGAACAGAAGGGCATCCAGAGAGAGGAGAGGACAGAAGGGCATCTGGAGAGAGGAGAGAACAGAAGGGAATCTAGAAGGAGGAGAGAATAGAAAGGCATCCAGTGAGAGAAGAAGACAGAAGGGCATCCTGAGGACTAGAGAACAGAAGGGCATCCAGAGATAGGAGAGAGCAGAAGAGCATCCAGAGAGGAGAAGACAGAAAGGCATACGGAGAGAGGAGAGAACAGAAGGGCAATCAGAGATAGGATAGAAGAGAAGGGCATCCAGAGAAATGAGAGAACAGAAGATAATCCAGAGAGAGGAGAGGACACAAGTGCATCCCAAGAGATGAGAGAACAGAAGAGAATCTGGAAAGAGGATTGAACAGATCGGCATCCAGAGAGAGGAGAGATCAGAAGTGAATCCAGAGAGATTAGAATACAGAAGGGTATCCAGAGAGAGGAGAGGACACAAGGGCATCCAGAGAGATGATAGGACAGAACGGCATCCATAGAGAGAAGAGAACAGAAAAGCATCCAGAGCGAGGAGACGACAAAAAAGGAGTTCAGAGAGAGGAGAGAACAGAAAGGCATTAAGCGCGTGGAGAAAACAGAAGGGCATCCAGAGAGATGAGAGGACAGAGGGCATCCAGAGAGAGTAGAAGACGCAAGGGAATGCAGAGAGAGGAGAGTACAGAAGGCATCCAGAGAGAGGAGAGAGCAGAAGGGCATCCAGAGAGAGGAGAAGACAGAAGAGCATCCAGAAAAAGAAGAGAACAGAAGGGCAACAAGAGAGAAGAAGACAGAAGGGAATGCAGAGAGATGAGAGAACCGAAGGGCATCCAGAGAGAGGAGAGAGCAGAAGGGCACCCAGGGAGAGGAGAAGACAGAAGGGCATCCAGAGAGAGGAGAGAACAGAAGGGCATCCAGAGAGAGGAGAAAGCAGAAGGGCATCCAGAAAGAGGCGAGAACAGAAGGGCATCTAGAGAGAGGAGAAGACAGAAGAGTATCCAGAGTGAGGAGAAAATTGTCAGGCATTCATTGAGAGAAGAAGACAGAAGGGCATCGGAAGAGATGAGAGAACAGAAGGGCATAGGAGAGGAGAAGACACAAGGGCATCAGGAGGGAGTAGAGTTCAAAAGAGCATCCAGGGAGAGGAGATCACAGAAAGGCATCCAGAGAGAGGAGAGGAAAGGAGGGCATTCCAAGAGAGGAGAGAAGAGAAAGCCATCTAGAGGGAGGAGAAGACAGAAGGGTACATAGAGAGAGGAGAGAACAGAAGGGCATCCAGATAGAGGAGAGATCAGAATGGCATTCAAGGAGAGGAGAATTCAGAAGGGCATCAAGAAAGAGGAGAGAACATAAGGGCATACAGAGAGAGGAGAAGACAGAAACGCATCCACAGAGAGGAGAGAACAGAAGGGCATCCAGAAAGCAGAGAAAACAGAAGGGCATCTAGAGAGAGGAGAGAACAGAAGGGCATCCAGATAGAATAGAGGACAAAAGGGCATGAAGAGAGAGGAGAGAACAAAAGAGCATCGAAAGAGAGGAGAGAAGAGAAGGGCATACAGAGAGAGAATAAGACATAAGAGAATGCAGAGAGAGGAGAGGACCCAAGGGCATCCAGAGAGAGGAAAGGACAGAAGGGTATCCAGAAATAGGAGAGGATAGAAGGGCATCCAGAGTGAGGAGAAGACAGAAGGGCTTCCAGAAAGAAGAGAGAACAGAAGGACATCTGGAAAGAGGAGAAGAGAGAAGGCATCCAGATGGAGAAGAGGACAGACAGTCATACTGAGAGAGGAGAGGACAGAAGTGCATCCAGGGAGAGAGGAGAACAGAAGGGCATCCAGAGAGAGGAGAGGACAGTAGGGCATCTAGAGAGAGCAGATAACAGAAGGGCATCCTGAAAGAGGAGAAGACACAAGAACATCCAGAGAGAGGAGAGGACAGAAAGGCCTCCAGAGAGAAGAGAGAGCAGAAGAGCATCCAGAGAAAGAGAAGTCAGAACAGAATCCAGAGAGAGGAGAAGATAGAAGGGAATCCAATGAGAAGAGAGAAGAGAAGAGCATCCAAAGATAGGAGAAGACAAAAAGGCATCAGGAGAGAGTAGAGAACAGAAGGGCATCCAGAGAGAGGAAAGAACAGAAGGGCATCCTGAGAGAGGAAAGAACAGAAAGGCATCCAGAAACAGGAGAAGACAGAAGGGCATTGTGAGATAGGAGAAAACGGAACGGCATCAGGAGAGAGGAGAGGACAGAATGGCCCAAAGAGAGAATAGAGAGCAGAAGGGCATCCAGCGACAGGAGAGTATAGAAAGTCATCCACATAAAATAGTACAGAAGTCCATACAGAGAGAGGAGAAGACAGATGGGCATCTAGATAGAGGAGAGAACAGAAGAGCATCCAGAGAAGGAGAAAACAGAAGCGAATCCAGAGCAAGGAGATAAAAGAAGGGCATTCAGAGATAGGAGAAGACCAAAGGGCATCAAGAGAGAGGAGAGAGAAGAAGGGCATCCAGAGAGAGTAGAGGACAGAAGGGCATCCAGAAAGTGGAGAGAAATGAAGGGCATCCAGAGAGGAGAGGAAAGAAAGGCATCCTGAGACAGGAGAGAACAGAAGGGCATCCACAGAGAGGAGAAGACAGAAGGGAATCTAGAATGAAGAGAGAATGGTAGGGCATCCATGTAGAAGAGAATACAGAAGAGCATCGGAATAGAGGAGGGAACAGAAGGGTATCCAGAGAGAGGAGAAGACAAAAAGGGAATTCAGAGAGAGGAGAGAACAGAAAGGCATTAAGCGAGTGGAGAAAACAGAAGGACATCCAGAGAGAGGAGAAGATGGAAGGGAGTCCAGAGAGAGGAGAGTACAGAAGGGCATCCCGAGAGAGGAGAGAGCAGAAGGGCATCCAGAGAGAGGAGAAGACAGAAGGGCATATGGAGAGAGGAGAGAACAGAAGGACATCCAGAGAGAGGAGAAAGCAGAAGGGCATCCAGTAAGAGGAGAGAACAGAAGGGCATCTAGAGAGAGGAGAAGACAGAAGAGTATCAAGAGTGAGGAGAAAATTGTTGGGCATTCATTGAGAGGAGAAGACAGAAGGGCATCGGAAGAGACGAGAGGACAGAAGAGCATAGGATGAGAAGAGAAGACACAAGGGCATCAGGAAAGAGTAGAGGACAGTAGAGCATCCAGACAGAGGAGAGGAAAGGAGGGCATTCCAAGAGAGGAGAGAACAGAAAGCCATCCAGAGGGAGGAGAAGACAGAAGGTCACACAGAGAGAGGAGAGAACAGAAGGGCATTTAGATAGAGGAGAAATCAGAATGGCATTCATGGAGAGGAGAATTCAGAAGGGCATCCAGAGAGAGGAGAGAACAGAAGGGCATTTAGATAGAGGAGAAATCAGAATGGCATTCATGGAGAGGAGAATTCAGAAGGGCATCCAGAGAGAGGAGAAGAGAGAAACACATCAACAGAGAGGAGAGAACATAAGGGCATACAGAGAGAGGAGAAGACAGAAGGGCATCCATATAGAGGAGAGGTCAGAAGGACATGCAGAGAGAGGAGAAGACAGAAGGGAATCCAATGAGAGGAGAGAACAGAAGAGCATTCAGAGAGAGGAGAATACCAAAGGGCATCTGGAGAGAGGAGAGAACAGAAAGGCCTCAAGAAAAAGAAAAGAACAGAAGAGCATCCAGAGAGAGGAGTGAACAGAAGGGCATCCAGAGAGAAGAGAAGACAGAAACGCATCCACAGAGAGGAGAGAACAGATGGGCATCCAGAAAGTGGAGAAAACAGAAGGGCAACTAGAGAGAGGAGAGAACATAAGGGCATCCAGATAGAATAGAGGACAGAAGGGAATGTAGAGAGAGAAGAGAACAAAAGAGCATCCAAAGAGAGGAGAGAAGAGAAGGGCATACAGAGAGAGAATAAGACAGAAGAGCATACAGAGAGAGGAGAGGACCCAAGGGCATCCAGAGAGAGGAGAAGACAGAAGGGCATCCAGAGAGATGACAGAACAGAAGGGCATCCAGAGACAGGAGAATACAGAAGAGCATCCAGAGAGAGGAAAGGACAGAAGGGCATCCAGAGAGTGCATAGAACAGAAGGGCATCCAGAGAGAGGAGGGGAAATAAGGGCATCCCGAGAGATGAGAGAACAGAATTGCATCCAGAAAGAGGAGAAGACAGAAGGGCATCCAGAGAAGGAGAAGACAGAAAGAAATCCAGAGATAAGAGAGAACAGAAGCGCATCCAGAGATAGGAGAGGGCAGAAGGGCATCCATAGAGTGGAGAGAACACAAGGCCATACAGAGCTAGGAGAAAACAGAAGCGAATTCATGAGAGGAGAAGACCAAAAAGCATACAAAGACAGGAGAGAACAGAAGGGCATCCAGTGAGAAGAGAAGACAAAAGGGCATCCAGAGAGAGGAGAGGACAAAGGGCATGAAGTGAGAGTAAAAGACTGAAGGGCATCCCGAGAGTGGAGAGAACAGAAGGACATCCAGGGAGAGGAGAGGAAAGAAGGGCATCCCGAGAGAGGAGACAACAAAAGGGCATCCACGGAGAAGTTAAGACAGAAGGGGATCCAGAGAGAGGAGAGAACAGAATGGCATCCAGAGAGAGGAGAGGACAGAAGGGCATCTGGAGAGAGGAGTGTACAGAAGGGAATCCAGAAAAATCAGAAGACAGAAGGGCATCGGGAGATAGGAAAAATACAGAAGGGTATTCAGGGAGAGGAGAGGACAGAATGGCCTCCAGAGAGAAGAGAGAGCAGAAGGCATCCAGAAGGAGGAGAGGATAGAAGGGCATCCACAGAAAATAGTATAGAAGGCCATACAGATAGAGGAGAAGACAGATGGGCATCTAGATAGAGGAGAGAACAGAAGAGCATCCAGAAAAGTAGAAAACAGAAGCGAATCCAGAGACAGTAGAGAACAGAAGGGCATTCAGAGATAGGAGAAGACCGAAGGGCATCCAGAGAGAGGAGAGAGAAGAAGGGCATCCAGAGAGAGTAGAGGACAAAAGAGCATCCAGAGAATGGAGAGAAAAGAAGGGCATCCAGATAGAGGAGAGTAAAGAAGGACATCCGGAGAAAGGAGAAAACATAAGAGCATCCTGAGAGGAAAAGACAGAAGGGAATCTAGAGTGAGGAGAGAATTATAGGGCATCCAGAGAGAAGAGAAGACAGAAGGGCATCAGAAGAGAAGAGGAAATAGAAGGACATCTGGAGAGAGGAGAAGACAGAATGGCATCCAGACAGAAGACAGAGGGAATCTAGAGTGAGGAGAGAATTTTAGGGCATCCAGGTAGAAGAGAAGACAGAAGAGCATCGGAAGAGAAGAGGGAACAGAAGGGCATCGGGAGAGAGGAGATGACAGAAGGGCATCCAGAGAGAGGAGAAGACAAAAAGGGAATTTAGAGAGAGGAGAGAACAGAAAGGCGTTAAACAAGCGGAGAAAACAGAAGGGCATCCAGAGAGAGGAGAGGACAGAAAAGCATCCAGAGAGAGGAGAAGACAGAAAGGCATGCAGAGAGAGAAGAGTACAGAAGCGCATCCAGAGAGAGGAGAGAGCATGAAAGGCATCCAGATAGAGGAGAAGACAGGAAGAGCAACCAGAAAGAGAAGAGAACAGAAGGTCAACAAGAGAGAAGAAGAAAGAAGGGCAATGCAGAGAGAGGAGAGAACAGAAGGTCATCCAGAGAGAGGAGAGAGCAGAAGGGCATCTAGGGACAGGAGAAGACAGGAAGGGCATCCAGAGAGAGGAGAGAACAGAACGTCATCCAGAGAGAGGATAAAGCAGAAAGCGCATCCAGAAAGAGGAGAGAACAGAAGGGCATCTAGAGGGAGGAGAAGACAGAAGAGTATCCAGAGTGAGGAGAAAATTGTCAGTGCAATTCAGAGAGAGGAGAAGACAGAAGGGCATTCTGAAGAGACAAGGGAACAGAAGCGACATAGTGGGAGAGGAGAAGACAGAAGGGTATCAGGAGAGAGTAGAAGGACAGAAGAGCATCCAGGGAGAAGAGAGCACAGAAGGGACATCCAGAGAGAGGAGAGCACAGGAGGGCATCCATAGAAAGGAGAAGACAGAAAGTTCATCCAGAGAGAGGAGAAGACCTGAAGGGCATCCAGAGAGAGGAGAGAGAAGAAGGGCATCCAGAGAGAGTAGAGGACAGAAGAGTATACAGAGAGTAGAGTGCAGAAAAGATGGGCATCCAGAGAGAGGAGAGTACAGAAGGGTATCCAGAGAGAGAAAAAGACAGAAGGGCATCCAGAAAGAGGAGAAGACAGAAGAGAATCTAGAGTGAGGAGAGAATTGTAGGGCATCCAGAGAGAAGAAGACAGAAGAGCATTCGGAAGAGAGGAGGGAACAGAATGGGCATCAGGGAGAGAGGAGAATGACAGAAGGGCATCCAGAGAGAGGAGAAGACAAAAAGGGAATTCAGAGAGAGGAGAGATACAGAAAGGCATTAAGCGAGCAGATAAAATAGTAAGGGCATCCAGAGAGATGAGAGGATAGAAGGGCATCCACAGAAAATAGTACAGAAGGCCATCCAGAGGTTGGAGAAGCCAGAAGGACACCTAGAGAGAGGAGAGAACAGAAGGGCATCCAGATAGAGAAGAGAACAGAAAGCCATCCAGGAGGGAAGACAAGACAGAAGGGCACCTAAGAGAGAGGAGAGAACAGAAGGGCATCCAGATAGAGGAGAGATCAGAATGGCATTGATGGAGAGGAGAATTCAGAAGGGCATCCAGAGAGAGGAGAGGACAGAAGGGTATCCAGAGAGAGAGAGGAGAAGACAGAAACATATCCACAGAGAGGAGAGAACATAAGGGCATACAGAGAGAGGAGAAGACAGAAGGGCATCCAATGAGAGGAGAGAACAGAAGAGCATCCAGAGAGAGGAGAAGAAAAAAGGGCATCCAGAGACAGGAGAGAACAGAAGAGCCTCTAGAAAGAGGAGGGAACAGAAGGGCATCCAGAGAGATGAGAAGACAGAAAGGAATCTAGCGAGAGGAGAGAACAGGAGGGCATTCTGGGATAGGAAAAGACAGAAGGGAATCCGGAGAGGAGAGGATAGAAAGTCATCTGGAAAGAGAAGAGAAGTGATGGGCATTCAGAGAGAAGAGAGAACAGAAAGGCATCCAGAGAAAGAAGAGGACACAAGGGTATCCACAGATAAGAGAGAACAGAAGGGCATCCAGAGAGAGGAGAGAACAAAAGGGTATCCATAGAAAGGAGAAGACAGAAATTTATCCACAGAGAGGAGAAGGGCATCCATAGAGAGGGGAGAAGAGAAGGGCATCCAGAAAGAGGAGAGAACAGTAGGGCATCCAGAGAGAGGAGAAACAGAAGGGAATCCAGAGAGAGGAGAAGACAGAATGACATCCCGAGAGAAGAGAGAACAGAAGCGCATCCAGAGAGATGAGAGAACAGGAGAGAATGGAGAAATAGGAGAGAACAGAATCCCATCCAGAGAGAACAGAAGACTGAAGGACATCCAGAGAGAGAAGAGGACTGAAGGGCATCCAGAGAGAGGAGAAGACAGAAGGGCATCCAGAGAGAGTAGAGGACAGAATGGCATCCAGTGAGAGGAGAGAAAACAAGGGCATCCAGAGAGAGGAGAGGACAGAAGGGCATCCAGAGAGAGGAGAGGAAAGAAGGGCATCCTGAGAGAGGAGAGAACAGAATGCCATCCAGAAAGAGGAGAAGACTGAAGGGCATCAGGAGATAAAAGAAGACAGAAGGGCAACCAGAGAAGGAGAAGACAGAAGGGCATCCAGAGATAGGAGAGAACAGAAGGGCATCCAGAGATAGGAGAGGACAGAAGGGTATCCATAGAGTGGAGAGAACAGAAGGCCATACAGAGAGAAGAGAGAACAGAAGGGAATTCGAGAGAGCAGAAGACCGAAGGGCATCCAGAGACAGTAGTGAACAGAAGTGCATCCAGAGAGAGGAGAGGACAGAAAAGCATCCAGAGAGAGGAGAGGACAGAAAGGCATGCAGAGAGAGTAGAGGACTTTAGGGCATCCAGAGAGTGAAGAGAACAGAATGGCATCCAGAGAGAGGAGCGGAAAGAATGGCATCCCGAGAGAGGAGAGAACAAAAGGGAATCCAGCTAGAGAAGATAACAGAGTGGCATCCAGAGAGAGGAGATGACAGAAGGGCATCCAGAGAGAGGAGAAGACAAAAGGGAATGAAATTAGAGCAGTGAACAAAGGGGCATCCAGAGAGAGTAGAGGACAAAAGGGCATCCAGAGAGATGAGAGAACAGAAAGGGATCTAGAGAGAAGAGAGGACATAAGGGTACCCAGTGTGAGGAGAAATTTGTCGGGCATCCAGAGAGAGGAGAAAACAGAAGGGCATCGGGAGAGACGAGAGAACAGAAGGGGATAGGGAGATTGGAGAAGACAGAAGAGCATCCAGAGAAAGGAGATGACTGTAGGGCATCCAGAGACAGGAGAGCACAGTAGGGCATCCAGTGAGATGAGAGAACAGAAAGGCATCTAGAGAGAATAGAGAACAGAAACCCATCCAGAGAGAAGAAAAGCCAGAAGGGCATCTAGAGAGAGGAGAGGACAGAATTGCCTCCAGAGAGAAGAGAGAGCAGAAAGGCATCCAGAGAGAAGAGAGGGTAGAAGGGCATCCACAAAAAATAGTACAGAAGGCCTTACAGAGAGAGGAGAAGACAGATGGGCATCTAGATAGAGGAGAGAACAGAAGAGCATCCAGAGAAACAGAAGACAGAAGGGAATCCAGAGAGAGGAGAGAACAAAGGGCATTCAGAGATAGGAGACCAAAGGGCATCCAGAAAGAGGAGAGAGAAGGGAATCCAGTGAGAGTAGTGGACAGAAGGGCATCCAGATAGAGGAGAGAAAAGAAGGGCATCCAGATAGAGGAGAGGAAAGAAGGGCATCCCAAGAGAAGGAGAAAACAGAAGGGCATCCACAGAGAGGAAAAGACAGAATGGAATCTAGAGTGAGGAGAGAATTATAGGGCATCCAGAGAGAAGAGAAGACAGAAGGGCATCAGAAGAGAGGAGGGAACAGAAGGGCCTCGTGAGAGAGGAGTAGACAGAAAGGCATTCAGAGAGGAGAAGATAGAAGGGAATCTAGAGTGAGGAGAGAATTGTAGGGCATCCAGGTAGAAGAGAAGACAGAAGAGCATCAGAAGAGAGGAGGGAACAGAAGGGCTTCAGTAGAGAGGAGGTGACAGAATGGCATCAAGAGAGATGAGATGACAGAAGGGCATCCAGAGAGGAAAGAAGACAAAAATGGAATCCAGAGAGGAGAGAACAGAAGGGTATCCAGAGAGATGAGAGGACAGAAGGGCATCCAGAGAGAAAAGAAGACAGAAGGGAATCCAGAGAAAGGAGAGTACAGAAGGGCATCCAGAGAGGAGAGAGCAGAAGGGCATCCAGAGAGAGGAGAATACAGAAGAGCATCCAGAAAGAGAAGAGAACAGAAGGGCAACAAGGGAGAAAAAGACAGAAGGGAATGCAGAGAGAGGAGAGAACAGAAGGGCATCCAGAGAGAGGAGAGAGCAGAAGGGCATCCAGGGAGAGGAATTGACAAAGGGCATCCGGAGAGAGGAGAGAACAGAACGTCATCCAGAGAGAGGAGAAAGCAGAAGCGCATCCAGAAAGAGGAGAGAACAGAAGGGCATCTAGAGAGAGGAGAAGATAGAAGAGTATCCAGAGTGTGGAGAAAATTGTCAGGTATTCAGACAGAGGAGAAGACAGAACGACATTGGAAGAGACAAGAGAACAGAAGGGCATAGGGGGAGAGGAGAAGACAGATGGGCATCAGGAGAGAGTAGAAGAGAGAAGAGCATCCAGGGAGAGGAGAGCACAGAATGGCATCCAGAGAGAGGAGAGGACAGGAGGGCATCCTGAGAGAGGAGAGAACAGAAAGCCATCCAGAGGGAGGAGAAGACAGAAGGGCACCTAGAGAGAGGAGAGATCAGAAGGGCATCCATGGAGAGGAGAGATCATAAGGGCATCCAGAGAGAGGAGAGTACAGAAGGGTATCCAGAGAGAAGAGAAGACAGAAATGCATCCACAGGAAGGAGAGAACAGAAGGGCATCCAGAAAGCGGAGAAAACAGAAGGGCATCTAGAGAGAGGAGAGAACATAAGGGCAACCAGATAGAATAGAGGAAAGAAGGGCATGTAGAGAGAGGAGAGAAAAAAAGAGTATCCAAAGAGAGGAGAGAAGAGAAGGGCATCCAGAGCGAGAATAAGACAAAAGAGCATGCAGAGAGAGGAAAGGACACAAGGGCATCTGGAGAGAGGAGAGGACAGAAGGGCATCCAGAGAGATGACAGAACAGAAGAGCATCCAGAGACAGGAGAATACAGAAGGGCACCTAGAAAAAGGAAAGGACAGAAGGGTATCCAGAAATAGGAGAGGACATAAGGGCATCTAGAGAGAGGAGAAGACAGAACAGCTTCCCAAGAGAAGAGAGAACAGAAGGGCATCTGGAAAGAGGAGAAAAGAGAAGGCATCCAGATGGAGAAGAGGAAAGACGGGCATAGTGAGAGAGGAGAGGACAGAAGGGCATCCAGTGTGAGGAGAGGACAGTAGGGTATCTAGAGAGAGCAGATAACAGAAGGACATCCAGAAAGAGGAGAAGAAAGAAGAACATCCAGAGAGTGGAGAGGACAGAAGGGCATCCAGAGAGAAGAGAAGACACAATGGCATATAGAGAGGAGAGGACAGAAGAGCATCCAGAGAGAGGAGAGGACAGGAGGGCATCCAGAGTGAGGAGAGTGAAGAATGGCCTCCAGAGAGAAGAGAGAGCAGAAGGGAATCCAGAGAAGGAGAAGACAGAACCGAATCCAGAGAGAGGAGAAGACATAAGGGAATCCAATGAGAGGAGAGAACAGAAGAGCATCCAGAGAGAGGAGAAGACAGAAGGGCATCTGGAGAGAGTAGAGAACAGAAGGGCATTTAGAAAGAGGAGAGAACAGAAGGGCATCCCGAGAGAGGAGAGGATTGAAGGGTATCCCGAGAGAGGAGAGAACAGAAAGGCATCCAGAAACAGGAGAAGAAAGAAGGGCATCGGGAGATAAAAGAAAATGGAAGGGCATCCAGAGAGAGGAGAGGACAGAATGGCCTCCAGAGAGAAAAGAGAGCAGAAGGGCATCCGGAGATAGGAGAGGATAGAAAGGCATCCACAGAAAATAGTACAGAAGGCCATACAGAGAGAGGAGAAGACAGATGGGCATCTAGATAGAGGAGAGAACAGAAGAGCATCCAGAGAATGAGAATACAGTAGCGAATCCAGAGGGAGGAGAAAACAGAAGCGCATTCAGAGATAGAAGAAGACTGAAGGGCATCCAGAAAGAGGAGAGAGAAGAAGGGCATCCAGAGAGAGTAGAGGACAGAAGGGCATCCAGAGAGTGGAGAGAAATGAAGGGCATTCAGAGAGAGTAGAAGATATAAGGGAATCCAGAGAGAGGAGAAGACAGAATGACATCCAGAGAGAGGAGAGGACAGAAGGGCATCCAGAGAGAGGAGAGAAAAGAAGGGCATGCAGAGAGAGGAGAGAACAGAAGGGCATCAAGAGAGAGGAGAGAGCAGAAGGGCCTCCAGAGAAAGGAGAAGAGAAAAGGGCAACCAGGAAGAGGAGAGAACAGAAGGGCAACCAGAGCGAAGAAGACAGAAGGGAATCCAGAGAGAGGAGAGAGCAGAAGGGCATCCAGAGAGAGGAGAGAACAGAAGAGCATCCAGAGAGATTAGAGAACAGAAGGTCATCCCGAAAGCGGAGAGAACAGAAGGGCATCTAGGTAGAGGAGAGAACAGAAGGGCCTCCAGAGATGGAGAAGACAGAAGCGAATCCAGAGAGAGGAGAGAACAGAAGGGCATTTGGAGAGAGTAGAAGACATAAGGAAATCTTGTGTGAGTAAAGAATTGTAGGGAATCCACAGAGAAGAGAAGACAGAACAGAATCCAGAGAGAGGAGGGAACAGAAGGACATTGAGAGAGTAGAAGACAGAACAACATCCAGAGAGAGGAGATGAAGAAGGGCATCCAGAGAGAAGAGAAGACAGAAACATATCCAAAGAGAGGATAGAACATAAGGGTATACAGAGAGAGGAAAAGACAGAAGGGAATCCAGATAGAAGAGAAGACAGAAGGGCATCCATAGAGAGGAGAGGACAGAAGGGCATCCAGAGAGAGGAGAATACAGAAGGGAATCCAATGAGAGGAGAGAACATAAGAGCATCCAGAGAGAGGAGAAGACAGATGGGTATCTGGAGAGAGTAGAGAACTGAAGGGCATCCAGAAAAAGCAGAGAAGAGAAGGGCATCCAGAGAGAGAAGAGAACAGAAAGGGCATCCCGAGAGAGGAGAGGAAAGAAGGGCATCCAGAGAGAGGAGAGAACAGAAGGGCATCCAGAAAGAGCAGAAGACAGAAGGGCATCGGGAGATCGGAGAAAAAAGATGGGCATCCAGAGAGAGGAGAGGACAGAATCGCCTCCAGAGAGAAGAGAGAGCAGAAGGGCATCCAGAGAGAGAAGAGGACAGAAGGGCATCCACAGAAAAGAGAACAGAAGGCCATACAGAGTGAGGAGAAGACAGATGGGTATCTAGATAGAGGAGAGAACAGAAGAGCATCCAGAGAAGGAGAAGAGAGAATCAAATCCAGAGAGAGGAGA